>NC_041355.1:21690061-21990061 GCF_900634415.1 Cottoperca gobio | reverse complement strand
TAATAAAATTAAGTGCGTCGGAGGGAGGAGGGGGCGTGGCCAGGCGTCCCTTTGAACAGACCCTGTGATCAGTTCCCCCTCTCAATTAGCGTATTGTCCACTTGTCCTTTCAGCTGGGAGGGAGGGGGCAGTCTCCCCCCAAGCTTCCCTTTGAAGTGATTATCCCTTTATCTCAAGCCTGAGCGAGGAATATCTTGGGGGACAATGGCAAATTAAAGCCCATATGGAGAGAAGCGTGAATGTCTGTTTGTAGGCTCAGAGAGAAATAGAAAAAAAGAGAAATAGAGTAATAAATAGAGTTGGGAGAGAGAGGGAGGAAAAGAGGGGCAAATATCATCTTTCTGTTTGCATGAGCTGAAGGGTGAGTGGTAGATGTCAACACTCATTCAAAAAAGTAATTTAGGGCTTGTGCCTGAGTTGACACTTGTAGCAGAGACTTTAGAAGAGCTAAAGGAAAGAAGGAGGGAGGGGGGGAGAAACACGGAGAGATAGAGGGATGAGCATAAAGAAGAGAGGAGTGCAGTTGTCAGCAGAATCAGATGGCGGTCAGGCAGACAGGCTTGAAGAAGATACAATTAAAGTGTGGAGTTAAGACGGGCTTTGAAGTTGGACATGGTACATAATACCCTTAAAGTTTGAGAAGCCAGTCATTCATCCGCTTGTTATGGCTTGTTAAGACCATTCCTTTTAAACGGCAAAATTTGATAAAATTACTTTAATTTTAACTTTGGGAAAGGTCTAAATGTCTCAAAAGTCGCAGCAATCAGGTGAGGTTTTCACCAAGGTTAAAAAAAAAAAAAAACCCGGAGTGGTCATCTTTTGAAATTTGAGTGAAGAATTTGCTAAAGAAGGTGTGGGGGTGTGGGTGAATAATTACTTTCTCTTCCCACTCTCCCTTTTTTCCCCTCACAATCCTGATTTTCGGGTGGCTTAAAAGTTTAATAATGTATAGAAACAATGCCTGTGATGCTTGGCCTAATCCGTTTTGGCTTGGCAAACCTTTGTGGTAACCGAAACTCTATCTGATGTGAGCAAATGTTTGCCAAGCCAGCATGTACAGACAGACAGGATGTGTGTGTGTCTGTCTTTCCTTGGTGTGAGATCATTTGTAAAGCTGAAAAAGAATGGAAAACCACAACTTTCTGCACTTGTTATTGGATGGACACTATACACTGTTATACACTTTTGCAGGTTTACAGACACCACCAATGTAATTTAAAGTTTTTCTGTGTTTAGTTAAAATCTCTGGGTACAGTATATAAGCTGTAGACTTGCTGCGTTCTTCCGTTGACAACTGTAGTAAAAGCCACCGAAGACCAGCCAGCTCACCTTGGTTAAAGGTTGGTAAATGTCGAAGCACCTTTATTTGTTATTAGTGGTGTAAATCGTCTGTATATATTGTTGTGTTTAAATTATTCAGTGACGGTGCTACATACGGTGAAGTTACAGTGTTGGAATCGACAGTCATTTAGGCTAGCGTAGGTTTCTTGGTATTTAAGCTTTTATTGTTTTAATTTCTGTTGTGTGACTTGAATTGTGACAACGCATGGGTTAAAGTCCCAACGGGTATGACTGTTGGCAGCCACAATTGATTTAAATAAGAAATTATGAATTATAACTATATAGTGTATCGTGTGTAACATGTGGTTAAACTCACATAGCCTAACGACAACTAATGTCAACATTCGGGCAGTAGGATTACGGAAAAGAAGGAAACGATCAAGTTACATTGTAAATACAATATGACAATCAGAACCCTTAACAAAATCAGACATTTCAAATTTCTGTATATTGACATTGAGATTCTTAGATTGTATTTTGTATTGTTATATACATAATTGTGATACTAGATTGTGTACTGACAATTATAGATACTGTGGATATAGATATCATTTTTATATTGTGCTTGTATCGTCAAATTGTTCCAATTAATGAGTTCACATCTGAAGTAAAAGCCACTGAAGACCAGACAATGCATATTTTGTTTTATTTATTACTACAGAAATAAACCTCCATCATCCTGAGTCCGATGTGAATCGTTGGTGCAACACATGCATGCAAAGAATAGCAAAACCTTTAATCACAAATGATTTATAGTGTAATGAATTTTGTTAGCACTCTACACACATTATGTAGTATTCTGTCCCCCTGCATTGAATGCTCTGTATAACTGTGTCAATTGTTCCTGAAGTAATTCCACTAAAACATTTCCATGTGTATTCATGATGTTTGCCTATTTATCATGCTCGACACATCAAGTGATTCTTCTTCTGATTGTGAAAGCGAGAGAAATGTGTGAGTGTTCACTTTGAGCACTGTTAGCCACCCTTCATGAGCATCAGACAAATGATTTAGAAAAATGCTTGATATGAAGCAACGGTCAGGCATATTAGAGGCTGAACAAAACGTGTTACAGACCAATGCTGGTTTAAACTGACAACTGCTAACTGGCCAAGGCTCAGTCAGACAGCAAATCCATGCACTGATAAGGCAAATGAAGTGGCCCTATTGATCCAATGATCCAGTGTTCAGCCAGAGTTCTGGACAAGACGGCAGCAAGAGACAACAGTGACACCATAAAACCAACAGACAGACGTGACAGAAGTTCATTGTTTGATTTACAATCTTTACAGCCATCCATTGTGATATCAACATATCCACATCCTGCATACACACTCCAGCAAAAAAGTGTAGGGGATTGCTGTGTGTACACACACAGTGTCAGATTCTGTGGCAAAAACCAAACATTCAGTGTGTGGTTGGCACTAACCCGATGGGGTTTTCATCACCTGTGTGAATTGATACACAGGATTTGTTATCATTGTAAAACGTTTTCTATCCACATGTCACCCATCTCGCCCCGAGCTTACGCCTACTGTTTTTCACACAGCATTTCACAGGGCACTACGACAAAACTCAATCATAGGATTTGATATCGATGGGAGCATAAATACCAAAGGGTGGACAAAATAATGCAAACCCCACATGAAAAGGGACCCCAACCTTGAAGTCAGAGGATCGCGATTTCAAAGGCAGCTGCACAGGCAATTTAAGTTGAATGCCAATTAGCACTATGTGTCAGCTTTGAAAGAGTGTCAGAGTGACAACTGACACTTTTATACGTGACTTTTCAAAGCAGCTATCAGTGCCAAAGCTGCAAAAGAGTGGGTCTCTGTATTATAATTGCAAATGTTAAAACAGTAAATAATTTGAGGAAAAAAGGCTGAAAGGGTCTCAAATATATTTCCATAATATAAAAAAATTAATTCCACATATAGCTCCTTTTAATTAGGGACAGTTTTCCCAAGTCTCAGTGATAGAAACTTACGGAGGTAGTACCTATTGGCAGACAATATTGTTGATATTTGACCATCGACAATGTCGCCATCTTGGTTTTTGGCTGTTGCCATCTTGGCTTTTTGCAACCAGAAATGTTACAATTAACTTTCATGAACTGGAAAAAAAAACTTGGAAAACTCTGTGCTAGCAACCTATCAATCAGAAGGTAGCCACACCCTAAAGCATAACCTGCTTTATCGTCTATTTTACTCTGAATGGGAACATCATTTACAAAATGAACATCATGCTGTATTGAGGAAAATGATCAAACTTAAAAAGTAGACCATAAACCTATTACGAAAATGTTTACTGAAGTAATAAATCAAGTGAGAAGTAGCGTAATTTCCTCATCGACTCCTATACAGTGGAGTCCTGGACCCCCTGCTAGCTATTAAAGAGAATGCAGGTTTAATGCACATCCGCATTGGTTTCACAAATCTATAAATCCCGGGATTATGTTGAGCAACAGTGTTTTTCAACATCTTATGTGAACACATGGTAATTATCGTTAAAATTGCAGTTCTGTGACAGAACGCTAACGCCCACATGAATACTAAACTTGCAACATGCCATTCACCAATCCAACATGCACAGCATTACTTTCCACCTATGTACATAAAAGGCATGACCCTGTCTCCTGAATTGACACTAAACATGGCAGTGGATAACAATTGTGCAAGGGAATTCCCAGGGATACTTGCTGAAACACCAAAACTACAAAGAAGTATTTTCTGTATTTTCTGCTTTCCGTGCAATGCCATGGCTGATGAAGCAGGAAACATAGGCATGAGTAATACAATTAAATACAACTTCCAATTCCAAGTCCCTTTGAGTTCAGCAAAGTTCTTCGGTATATGAAAAGAAAATATAGAAAATATTTAGTGTATCAGAGCTCAGAAATGTAGAAACATGAGTGTCTGATTATCACACATACAGATGCAAATTGCATCAGTGAAACAAGAGGGAACAAATATTCTTGTCATAAAAATCAGCTAAAATTATAGCTGTCAACTGGATGTTTTGGCATATGAGATGATTACCTGCCAATCATGTGTGGTGATGGTGGGTTGCGTTTATTCATCCAGATGTTACAGTACGTGCCTGGCTCGCTCTGCTCCACCAGTTTCTAATTGATTAGATTTGTGAACGGCTTGCCTTTTGATTGTTTGAAACATAGTTTGTTAACATAAATCATGCTTATTCGTACACATACACTCTTTCTCAATTTCTCCCGATGCTCTGCTGTGTGTCTGTGTGTAGGCTTATATGCATGGAAGTAGCATATGGATGTGGTGAGTGTTTGCAGTGTTTCACTATGTATAGTCTGAAGTGTTAGCAGATTGCTTGAATTTGGCAAGGGAGTTAACTAGTACTTATGCAGACGCTCATGGTTTTGATGTGAGTCATACACTTCTAAGGCTGTGCCTCGACTCTGACAGTTCCCAAAAGTATCTCATACTAAATCAGAAACTGCAATTACAATGCAAATTAGCCTTAAAGTTAAATATTAAATTGTGATTTTCATTTTGTGCAAGATTTTTAATTAAAACATTTTGTATAAACTCTTAGCAAGGAGCTATCAGTTACCATGTTACCAGGTTCATGGTTTTTAATTTGCACATAGTTTGGGACTTTTTGATACGTAGGTTTTTTGTAAGGAAGACTAAGAGATAACAATGTTGGAAAAGCAAAGCAAAGTACTTTTTAATTAAGCTCCTTTTACACATGCACTGCACCCCTGAAATTATCTAGCGAACGCAAATGTCTAAATCATTGGAACCAGAATCAAAAGGACTTTAAAAGGACATAAAACAGATGTCGTCCTGCCAGCTCCCTCGTACTAAGTCCATGTAATGTCTGATTGAGTCCATAGAATAGATCCATGGTAAAGAAGATGGGTCATTTACACAAAAACACCAACGAAAATGTCTAACTGGAGGGAAGACGAGATTCAGGAACTCCTGTCTGTAGAAGCTGACACCGACATTGTAAGAAAAATTCGACAACAGGCAAAAGTGTACTACATGTGTGAAAGAGAAACTCCGGACTATGTGCAGACCTTATTCCGCGGATATTGTCTGAAGTTCATATGAGAAAATGGCTTCAGAATCACACACTCAAGCCTCAAGGTTAAGATTGAGAAAATACAGATGAGAAAAATCATTTACCTTTGGCAAACATTGTGTGTCAGGACTGTATATGCAAAGTTAATGTTAACCTGAAACTATAGGCAGTGCCACCGGTTCTAGAAAGGGTGTGCATTCTTATGCTACTGTACTGGTGAAGTGTATGCCCACACATGGATATAACTTCTGTTTGCTTCTATGAAGTTCTAAACATATATGTGTGTGTTCTTGAGATTATGATATTGTTTAAAGATGAAGAGTTAAACCCACCAACTGTGAATAAAGGAAGTCCCGGATACAGCAAAGAGAGCAATCAGCCAGGACCTCTACTCTGGCCAGCTGCATATTGTTCGTTTATTCCCGAGAGAGTTTCTAAATCCATAACTAAAACTAAGATAAAAGTGTTTTGACCCTATTGTGGGATGTTTCCCAGTGTCATGCAGCTACTCAGCAGGTGTGCACAGGGAGGGTGAGTTTCAAAACACACTGCACAGCAGATAGGCAAAGAGAAACATCAACAAAGCACTGCATGCTATGCACCTCACTAACTGCTCTGACAGCCGACAGGGAAAACATTCCCACAGAGAGAAAAAAAGATGGAGAGAAAGAGAAGGGAGATGTAAAGTGAAAGACAAAAAGAGAAGTGAGGGGATGAGGGGTCAAAGAAGAGAGAGGAAGACAAAGAAAGACAATAAAGATGGAAGAGAGAGAGAAGAAATATATCTACTTCTTTTATTCATGTAGTATTTCTTGTCGATATGCTTTAACATCGCTGAATCTAGGATCACAATTTACATGTCATACCAGAAACAAGGCCATTGAAACTCAAGGTTTCGAAAGACGGGAACAGCAGAGAAAGGGAGGAGAAATGCAGGCATAGACACAAAGATACAATCTTGGAACAATAATGGAAACACCTGTACCATCTATCGTTATCAGGTATAGCAGCTGCACGACAAATCTTTCATTTGCGCAGCCTATGTGTTCAGTTTCTGCACATCCTGTGTCAGAGGTGCTGAATTAAAACAATTTGGCAACTTTGGATGTCGTAGTTTGTGCTTTTCATTTGGATTGCATTGTACCGTAAATGCACTCATTAATACCTGTTGCTTGGTCGGCCAACAGAGACACAGATGCACAACGCTTCTAATGTGATCAGATTAAATGGCTGATATCAGTTGTCATCGGGAGCATAGATTTAAAGTTATATGGCCCTACTCTACCTCCAAATCGGCTCAGTAGGCCGTTATCATCTTTTGGTAAGTTGGATCACAGCAGGGAGTTTCAAAATTGTTAGGCGGTGACCTATATGGCTTTAGTAATTATGACAGGAGCAAAGGAGGAAGTCAGGTGACGTAGCATAAAGAGCGACAAAGTCCGCATTAGTAAGAGGTTGCGGGTGGATGAATGGGTCAAACAAACACCGGAGTCTCTCCCAGCAGGCCGCTGTTCATGTCCTGTGTGAAACCAAAAGTCAACAGTTGACTTTCTTACATAACTAAACTTAAGTAGCAAACATGCTTATTTGAATTCATACAATGATATTTAAACCTAACCAAGAAGTTTTGTTTCAGTTCACAACGTTACCCACGTTTAAAAATACGACTGTTCACAACGTTAGTGCAGTTTGCCCCTTCCGAAGCATTATAATGGTAGTGATAACAACTGATAATGGCCATTTATAACAAATGGCTTGCTTGCCATTTGGAAAACAAAAATAAATCCATCCACTGTTCATCACACCAACACTTTCCTTTTCTACTGCCATCAGCCAGTAATGCCTCGTCCAGTCCAAAATTGGGAAGTCCTAACAGTAGGGCAGGAGAATAACAGAGACTGTGGGAGTGAAAAGGTCAACAGAGTTCACCAGCCCTCCCATTAATGAGTAGCAGCACCTTGGAGTGGAGCAGAGAGAAAGGCCGCCAATCATTGCTGCTCCTCCAGCGCTGCTGAAATGTGTCAACAAAGCAGTGTGAGAGGAAGCATGCTCCACTGTTTGCCCTCCCACACTTGAAGATCATGGGATAGGTGGAAGAAAAGATAAAGGGTGTAGAAGGAGAGGGTTGCCCAAATTCAGGAGACACCCTCACCCTTCCACCAACCCTCCCCCTCCTCCTCCCTTTTAGAATAAAATCCAGTGCCATAAAATGTAAGAGCGGGCAAACAGCTCCTCCCCAGCTTGTCGGGGAGTTTGTTTTAAAGTGGAAATGAGGCTGATGGCGCACTTGGCGATTAGCCCCGCGGCTAACATGAAAGGAGAGGAAAAGACAGCTGCTAATTTTCTCCTTTGACCTTTGGCTCCCGCTGGTATTTCATACAAGCGCTGATTTATGGAGGAGCCTAACAGCTCACTGCTACTGGAGGGATTACCGTAAGAGAAAGAGGGAGGGAAGAGAAAAAGAAGCTGACCCCTAGGACTCACAGTATCTCAATTAATTAATTTCATCTTTTTGTTTCTATCGCTGTCCTTTTTACTTCATATGTCCTTCTCCTCTTACCCATATCTCTTTGTCGGTTTTCCTTTGTTTCTCTGTCTGTCTGCCTTGCTGGATTTTCAACTCTTTATCTATTTCCATCTTTTTTTGTAGTCTGTTTCTGCCTGCATTCATCCAGCCCACCGTTCCACCCATGCTTTTTCTATATACCCACTTTAAAATAAGCACTTACAGGTATATGTATGAGACTCTTTGCAGTGTCACACTCAGTATCATTACAAACTATCTTGTTTTAAAACAAACCCAGACATCCTGACGCCCTGTGGTCAAACATAATAAAGAAGACACCTTTCTCTGAGCAGTAGATCTTTCTCCTTCACCGTACAGAGGCAGTTGTGAATACGGATACATGTTGTGTCCCAGCACTTTAACTGCAGAAAGATCCGATCAAAGTCAGTTTCATGCAAATCCCATGTATGGATGGCTCCCATGTAAGGAGGCCCCAAAATGCCTCTGGGGCAGCTAAGACCCAGGAAGTGTAGATCCGGCAGCATATTCTCTTCTTCCCCTCCTCTCTCTCTCGACTATTGCCCCCCTATTGTTCCCTATTGTTTGCCAAAGGGGGGAGAGAGGGGTGCAGGGAACAATTAAAAAAAGTAAATCACTTGAAATCCCCTTTTTAACTATTCTGCTTGGCTATATGGCTTGCAACCGTTGTTTCTATTATGATTTAGTGTTTAAAACTGCGACAGTAGAAAATAACTTTCCCTTGAAGCATAATTGAGAAAACAGTTTAGTTGTGTGGGACTGTAATTTTGTAGCAGTCATGATTAAAATGTTTCACTTGTAGCAGGTGAAAATGATCACGAGTCCTTTAGCTTTCATGGCTGATTTATCTTAAGACAACGAAAGCATTTGTTGATGCTGTGAAAGTGGATAAAGTGGCTCACGGTGCTGTCCATTTGGCCTTTTTTTGGCTGAAAGTGCCCCTCTGGAATCTAATTTTATTTTTAGTGAAATTATTATTTTGTTGCCTCTACTGCTGTTACACGTTTAAACCACAATTATTTAGTCTTGTGTCGACACTAGTAGGTAAACTTCATTTTCAGCCTTTCAGCTGTCCATACCAGTAATAACTTATCTTACATCCAAGTCTATTATTTTTCCATCAATGTATCTAAATGCTTCTGAGCACAAGCTTAACATATCTGTGTAAATGAAGTTTCAGTTTGAAGGCTGCACATTGATTACAGTGTTAGTGGGTTCCCTTGTTTTAATCCAGACACTTGCCCTAAAACATCTGCGTACGTCTCTGGAACTCAGGGCAGTTTTGCTTGTTTTAGAACGTTTCTATAAATGAGCATACACATGTGCGCCAGTCAATATTAAAATTCAATATGGATCTTAATCCCAGATCAAATATACGTTGAATCGTCATGAATATATTCAATTGTTATGTTATGTTAAATGTATAGTCTGTAGTTTCTTGGTTTAGCTGATGTTGCAAATTGAGCTGCCGTTATACAAGAAGTATCATCATCATCATCATCATCATCATCATCATCATCATCATCATCATCATCATCATCATCATAATCAACATCAACACTTGGAGCAAGACAATAGAAAATCCATATTAGTTCTGAAAACAAGATGAATTATCTTAGTTTGTTCACTTCCTTAAAGAAAATAAGACTTTAGAATTCATACATTAAAGACACAAGTAATAGCTCAAATGGAGTTTCTATGCTTGTTGGTTTATTTGTTCCATACAGAGAAATTCCTTTAACATTACCACAAACAACAAAGCTCAGTTTTCCAAGACAAAACACATCAGTAAAATAGAAAATAAATAATACCAGGAAGTAAAAGAGTCACAACAAGAGCAGCTCACCCCCAGCCAGACTCAACAACTACAACACAATTTGGAGGCAGATGTGCAGCATGTTGAATGGTTGATAGAGATTACCCAAATACTAACTCAACCGACAATTATCATGATATTCATAGTGCCTTTCGTTTTAGGGTTCGATTTGTTCATTTAAGAGAAAGCATGCAGAGTGTTGACCCCATAATCAATCAAATAAATACAATTTAAACCAATAAACGTAATACATATACATATATAAAATATATATATCAGACTAATAATAACAGACTGAATAATGAACAATCTCTCTCTCTCTCTCTCTCTCTCTCTCTCTCTCTCTCTCTCTCTCTCTCTCTCTCTCTCTCTCTTCCCACCTTCGTCAGGTCATTAGCAGAGTGATTACAGTGGGAGAGAGGGCATCCATTAAGTAAAGGCAAGTTTGTGTGTGTGCGTGTGTGTGTGTGTGTGTGTGTGTGTGTATGTGTGTGTGTGTGTGCACAAACTGTGCCTGTCTGTGATCACCATGTGAATGTGCACATGCATGTGTGTGCCTAACTGTGATCACAATGTGTGTGTATCAATCACTCCAGTGTGGGTGACGACGAGGAGCTGTTTGTCTTTCTCATAAAAGGGAAAGGGATCAAAAGGGCTGGTCTACCAGCTGGACCTTCAATCACACTGGGACAACGTGACTTTAGAGCCCTGGGCAGCTGGAGCTTTGGGGACTAATGGCGTGTGTGTTTCTGTGTGTGTGTGTGTGTGTGTGTGTGTGTGTGTGTGTGTGTGTGTGTGTGTGTGTGTGTGTGTGTGTGTGTGTGTTTGAACCCTTTTAATCATAATCCCTGCACATTTTCCATTTCCAGATTCCGCTCTTACCCTATACTTTATAGGATAATTTGGGTTTATTAAAACTTGGGTCTTATATTTGGCCACCATTTATATCAGTTATGATAACTTTGTACTTCCCAATTCACTGATATCTGGGAACAAGGCGGTATCGCTTCAACAAAGATTAATCTGCCAATTATTATCTCAATTATTGCATTTATTAATGGATCGTTTATTAAATAAAATGGAAACAATCATGAAAGAAGCTCATCAGAATTCCCCAGAGCCCAAAGTGACGTCTTTAAACTGTTTGTTTTGCACAAAGGTGAAATGTAACGAAGTACATTTACTCAAGTACTGTACTTAAGTACAATTGGTTGTCTGGCATCAGAAGGTCGGGGATTTGATCCCTGACCCAGCAGCATAAACTGTATGTCAGTGTGTCTTTGGACAAGCTACTGAACCCCACCTTGTATGGCAAGTTTTGGTATTTTTACTCGAAAATTGGGGCAAATGATTACTTGACTATCAAAATAGTTGCAGATACATTTTCTTAAATTAGTTTAAATCGATTAATTGATGCAGCTCTAGGTCAAAGTTGAACTAAGAAGTCTTTCTGTAAGCTATGATGGATGATGACAAAGGCCGGTTTGATAATCATTTTAAAGTTGATCCTGTTTTCTTTCTTCCAAATAAGTTTGGCCAAGTTTGTTAAAAGTTACAATCGTTTGAGATTGTTGACATGTTATCATGTCCCCAGATCCCAGCACTGAGCTCTGTGAAACCAATATAAAAATTATGACCAGAAGTATGAAAATGAGACCAAAATTGAAAAAGAAACTGGAATAATGCATTCATTTGATTCTGTAAGATATTTGAAGTTAGTGGCTTGACAGCAGGACTACCACACTAATATGGAATTATTCCTCACAGTGTAATCACAGCATCCCAGGTTCATGTCTGGCTAAGGACCTTTGATGCATATCATCCACCATCTCTCTCCCCTAAATTCCTGTCACTTCTCTACAGTATGATATCGAATACATGCAAAATAAATAGTTAAAAAATACTTGACACAAAAAAGAATGACGACATTCATTCACATACCATAAACAAGCGTTTCAGGGTGATCATATTTCAGATGGATTGTGTGAAAGCTTGAATGACTGAAGCCGACGTTAGACAATAAACATGTAACTTACCCATTGCTGCTTGTAAACTCTATGCTAATGATGTTTCCTCCAGTACATTAGCCACCACCTGTAAGAAACAAACAAAACAGTTGTTATTTACAAGTAAACCAAAAATGTATTACAAATCCTGTTATGTTTTATGACTTTGAGCAAGCTGGGTCATCTACAGGTTATTCCCACAGCAGCCGTGTTGCCATAAACATATTTTAATGCACGTATCGCAATAAAAAAGCTGTATGGAAACGATTTGATAAAGTTGATAAAACGTAATCAATTGCAGGAAAAGTTTTTACACTTGCGTGAGGTGGTTTTTGCCTTTGTCAAAAAAGAGTTGATGCTTTGGATGGGAAATGGGAACGCCTTTGCAAAATAAATTAGAATTCCCGTGCAATAGAATCATTGCATTAAATTGACTTTATCCCCGGACAGCATGAAACATGACTAATACTAGCTGACAATTGAAACATATTCCTGAAGAGCCCTCTCTATCCTTCTCTCATAGATGGGTGGCTGAGGAGACCTGTTTTATTGCCGCTTCGCAACCTCTACTTCTTCTACTCTATTTAATGGAAGATTACAGCCATGTGTTAAGCGTTGCCTATACTGCCAACTTCTGTCGAAACGAAACTTCGCCAGGTTTATTCGCTCCAAGCCAGGGAATAAACTTGCAATTTTTTGCGTGCAAAATTTCAAAAGTTTGCTTGAAACTGGCTTGACAATTGACTGAAACACGACTACCGAAGCTCATTTGTTGCTGGCTGTAACCCAGTAAGCTGTGGGATAATCTGTGAAATGGCACACACTTGTGTGTTTAAAATAAATACTAGCTGCATGTTGTCAAATGAACAGGAATGCACAAGCTACTGAAACCAGAGTTCAGCAGCTACACAGACGAGGTGAGAGCTCAACATTCTTGCCAAGACATTCCACAGACATAACTTATCATATTTCCTCTCAAATCCCCTCCGAGCTCCAAAGTTCCAAAATGTCACCCTACTTGATTTTCTGCCGGATATGAATCACCTCTCTGCTTCACAAAGGAGAGAGGATTTCACTTGCGCGTGTGTGAGCACATGCATGTGCACATATGGGAGTGTATGAATGTATGTATTTGTGTGTGCATTCCTTGAAGCAGCAAGATGAAAGCTGCAGGAGAGGCATGACTGCAGAGTTTTAAGATCTTGACACGCCTGTTGTACCTGTCGTGTTAACAGTTTTTGTCTCGGAGCCTTGTCCGGACTGTCCCTTGTTCTAAGAATATCAATTTAGGCTCTGAGATTTACTTAATTGGTGATAAACTGTGATTAAAAAAAGCAACTGCAACAAATACTTAAACAATGGAATCAGTATATATGCTGTATCTCTGGTGTTTGCTTTGACTTGTGTAGTTATTTGGTAAAAGAGTTCTCTGTACTGCTAGTACACAAGTGTTCTCCAGGGGCTGAACTCTTAGTACTGACAGACACGATCTGTACGGGTAATTTGATTGGTTCAATATGTGTGTACACTAAACATAGTAGTTCATTATATATATTGGAATTCCAATGGCCAAACAGGCTGAAGGGCTGACGTTCTTAGCGGATGATCAGTACAGATATGTTTACACTGTATCCAACCAACCAACTAGTCAATATGTTCAAAAGAGAATCACAATTCATAACCTATTAAATTGGAGTCTTTGCATCCAATAAGCCTACTACCATACACTTAGACAGCACCGCAGCAGAGCGAGGTAGAGTCCCGTTTTTATTGGAAGTCAGATCTCTATGATTTTATTTGGATTACACAATGGTTATGATTGGATACAGGTCCAACATGTTAGACACCATAGGCTTAGACATTATCACCAACGTTCTAAGACCGTAATACTGATTTACACGTTATTACTTTATAACCATAACATCTGAAAGTGGGGGGACAAAAGTCTCCCTATATTCCGGCGCAAGTGGTTCGGTCCCATCTGTGACTTGAGCACAGGGCTTTGATGTGCTCCAGTTAGTAACACTCCTCAGTTGACTGATTTTGGAGTCACTTGGAAAAATGTTTACTTCAAATATCTGTTTCAACAGACATGCTAATAAGTAAAGTAGGTTCACGGAGAGAAGCGACAAAGGTAAAAAACAACAAATCTTTGAGACATCTGTGTACTGAAGGTAATATAACCTGTTGAGGATACAAGGAGTGGGGGCATCTGTATGTGACATGACATCACCCAGTCTGTTCCCTGTCTTTTTCGAGGACTCAGTGGGTAAACAGGTTTTGAGGCAAGGTTTCAAAACCACAGATCAAAGGAGGAGGTGTGTTACAAATGAAGTGAATTACAGGAGAGGAAAGAGATAACCGGTGTGGCGACTGCACTCCTGCCAAGAACCTTTCTTATAAACTCCTTCAAAGGATGAAGAGAGGTTGATGCAACATCTAAATATGCTCTACTGGGTGTTTATGTAAGCTGCTCTGTTGTTGCCTTGTATGTCCAGTTTTAGAGATTGAAAGATTAGAATATGTACTCTGTGGAGTTAGATCGTGTTTGAAGTGAAGACTCAGACAAAGCTTTCAAAGCCTGTTGTGTAATTTAAAAAATGCATGGTCACCAAACTTAGAATAGTGAGAAGTTGGTGGAAGATTGTTGACCCTGCAGCAGTGATAGCTAAATGCATGGAAGCAGCTTAGGAATGGTTTCAGACACATTCTTTAGGCAGCCTCAAAAAAGGTTGCTTTTTTTTTAGTCCCTTTGGAATCTGAATGATATTTCAGTCAAAAGGCAGAGAGCAAAAGCCTGTGGTTGTGTGGGTGAAATTCGGATACCATCCAATGTTCAAAGCCTTGAAATACATATGCCACACAATGTTAAAGCATTCCTTTTCACAATTTACAATGCATAAACATGATGGTTTACAGAGGCCCAGGGTGATTATTTGCACAGAGGTCTAGTTTCAGCTATTTCAGGTTTTCCTCAGGCTGCCCCACGATGCCGCCCCACAAAGTGATTCTTGAAAGTGTTAAACCACAGGCCCCCCAGTCTTGGGGAACACGAAACACTGACTGTTTAGACTTCAAATGTCCAACACAGATTGTCCAGACAACACAAGCTACAAAGAGCAACTCACGCCTGTATGAAAAGAAAACAAACTTTTTGAGCATTTGTGGGCATCCCTTCGTCCATTCCTCTAATATGACAGCGTTTCAAGAGAGGTCTGCTTAAAACACAGCACATGATCATTTGTATATCAATGACTCACCCTGTGGAACCATGAATTCTTGAAGAAAACTGACCATCCAAAAACACTTCCGCATACACAGTCTCAAGCTCGCTCATGAGCGCTACTCGTCCGCGCGATTCCGAAGTGTTCGATATAGTTTTGCTGTTGTTAAACGCGGTCGCCATTTACTTCAATTCAAGGTCATTCAAGTTTATTTATATAGCACATTTCAACAACAAGGCAATTCAGAGTGCTTTACAAAAACATTAAAAGACATAGTACAAAAGAAACACATTATAAAATGATCATTTAAATACGATTTAAAACAGTGATTAAATACCCAAGATAATAGAAATAAAAACAAGCTAAAGTAGAATCAGACAGGAATAAAGTAACAGTGCAGTGCAAGATATGAATAATTCAGCCTTGATTCAAAGTGAGAGATGCAGCGGACACTGTTACAGTAATCAAGTCTACTCAAGATAAATGCATGGACAAGTTATTCTAAATCCTGCTGAGACATAAGTCCTTTAATCCTTGATATGTTCTTAAGGTGATAGTGGGCTGACTTTGTAATTCAAGACTTTTCTCCGTTGTTGGCTTCTTCGTTCACCGTGGAGACATGAGAAAGAAACTAAGGATTCAAGGTAATGCAGGTGAGTAAATGATATACAAATGGTCATTTTTGGGGTTGAAGTATTCATTTAATATATAAAGGTAAGCAGCACAGCATTATATTGTTCCTCATGAAAGAGATGAAATATAGATCGCACACTGTGTAAGTTCCAGTCTGACAAGTTGAACTTTAAAACTCGACGTTGCTCTGGGTCATGTATTCATGGCACCGCCTTTCCGCACATACAGAACATGAACTTACTGTCAGCAGCTCTGATAACACAAGAGAGAATGCGCCAATTTCTCATTTTTCAAAAGTTGTGAAAAACCTAAGCAGAGCAGCATCTCCACAAGGGCCCCACTGATGTATCTTGAAAGACTGCGACTTCTCAGTTTGCATTTGATTCGGTGTCTTTTTAGCAGCCACGCGAGAAAGCCAGTTATGGGAAAATTGCAAAAAGGAGAGACAGGACGAGCTCCTGGGCCTTCAGAAGTCTTGTCAAAAAGCCTTTCCTTTCCATGCTTTGTCCCACTGATATTCATCTTGCCAGTTGAAAAGTGAAGACGGCAAAAACTTTGGGCTTAAAAAGAACTTTTCAACTTCTAAGAGACATCTCGCAATAGGACTGAGTATTTGAAAAAAGAAAAAGCCTGAAACAGTAGGTATGGAAGGGACTTCCAGGAGAATCAGATACCGCTTTTGGAAAACGGAGTGACGATGAATATGGCATTGTCCTCTGGTGAGAAGAGGATCCAGACACGTACAGAGAGTGTTGATTCTGCAATGCTTTGTGTGCTCACATCCATAAAATCAATGTGACATATCACAATAAACATATACTTAAACTTTCTATATTTTCTCAGTCAAAGTGTCTGAGTGTGAGACAGACACAGACAGATATAATAGAAAGAGAGAGATTGTGTGTGTGTGTGGTGAATGTGTTTTTATGTATCAGCTACAACCATCAGAAACACCTTGTTAGACAGAATTCTTCTCAGAACTGTCGTCCTGCAGGGTGCTGTTAAAAGAAAAGTTTAATAAAGTTTGATCACTATTCATTTCATCTCAAAGATCAATGTGGGCCTTTCAAAATGTGCAGAGCAAAAACTTTCACTCAACATCTTTTTACCTCAACTCTACTTGTCTCTCAAAAGAAAGCTGACTTCATCACCGCACCTCGAGAGTTTGACGAAAATGAACGCTAAGCTCTTGAATCCTTTCTTTCTTTCGCTCAATGGCAAAATGAATAAATGATATTCCTCCCTTTAATCGACGCACTCAGCGATAACAAAGAGACTTTGAGACACTTTGAGGACACCTAACGATCAGAAGCATCAGGAGGTGCTCTTCGTTTTCGTTGACGGACAGGCAGATCAAAAAGCGAGCCCCTTAAACACTTCTACCCACTTTAGAATAATCTCGCTTTTCCCCTCTTTCAAGCACAAAGTGGGAAGAGAGAATAAATGTTTCATCTTTACTCTCTTCTCCGGTTTCAAAGTTATTTTGCCCGTGATAAAGCGCTCTGCATTGACGACTTCGAAGGTGCCTTGTCTCTTGAAAGAAGTGACATTTCATCTATATATAGTGTTAGAGTGTGCTTCAATTTAACTTTGTCTGGCGCACAGCGTGTCTAGCGTTGATGTGGCTGACAGCTGCTGGTTGAAAGACACGGGGAAAGTACTGAAGATTCAAATGAAGTTTTGCCATGACGACAGGGGCTTGATGTATGCTAATCAATCGATGGGGTAGAAAATATGCTTGCTGGTGGGGAGAGAAAAAAAATGTAAAAAATGTGAGTGACAGAAACTTGTCAGACAGCACTCACGGAGATATCAAAAAGTCACAAAGTTTGCGTCGCCACACAAGAGCCCAAATCGCATGTGGTATATGCTGCAAAAGGTTTGACTTGAAATGCATTGCATTTGATATAAAGGAAAAGAAATTGGGACAATTCTCCATATGGTGTGGCAGCAAGCAAGATTATTCTTTTTCTTTTTTTTACATGGGAGGGGGGCGAGCTTTGTCTCTGTGACACCTACGGTGAATTCCTGAGAAGATTCTCTGTCTAGGTCTGTCTGAGCCTCTTCCATCCTTCAAAGGACACGAGCTATAGGATGTTGAATTTACTTCACAAAAGACCCTGAACTGTCTCAGCAAGTAAAGGTATAACAGATGATCAAACAGACACATCAGATCAAATATATCAAACATCTATGTCCAATAGAACCGATTGTGAAAGATGGACACGAAATCTGCATTAAAAACATTCAGTCAAGGCTAAAAATATTCTTTTGCGACAGTTTATCAGAGATGTTTAGAAGCTTAGTATTATCGCAGCCAGATGCTTACAAGTTTACCACCATGGGGCGACTCTCCAGGCTACCTGACTTGGAGAATTTCGGTAAAAAAACCGCAACATGTGAGCTGCTGATGTTCATTTTAGCTTTCAGCTCAGCAGCCGGAGCTTTCAGAAAAAAAGAATCTACTCCAGATGTGGATCCCTGTGGAATTCCAGGAAACGCACACTATCTCCACTCATGTGTTCATCCACATCTACAGTACGCCTCATATGTGTCAAAAACAACATGTTAAGATGACTGAGAGAGCAAATTGAATCACCAGCGAGTAATGGCAAAGACACGCCACTCTTAACTTCTCTCGTTTCATCTCTTAAATGTGGATTCATCAGAGTATTTCTGGGCTATTTGGATCGTTTTAACTGCGTGTTGTTAAGCCGCTACATGTGAAGATTTAATCATGCACCTCTGTGTTAACCAAAAGAGGCCCACATCATTAAGACAAAACAAACATGGGAGTGTCATAAAAATTTAAAGCCTACAGAGGAGAGGGGGCCTTTTTTGTTGAGGTCACGGACGCTCTTCCAAACTCAATGTTAGAACAATAAATCCTCACATACTAACAATCCTGCTCATGTCTGGCTCATATTGACTCATACAGAACAGATTTGTTCATGTTGGCACACACAGACACACACAAGGAGCTATGTTATCACCAAATGTGATTAACGCTGTAAAACGATTAACATCAGGGTATTTATTCAAATCTAGACATCAAACACATTCTTTCTTCTTTTTTATCTGTACGGATCACAGAAGTTGCTGTCAGGGGAGAAAGGCGCCTTCCGATCAGCTCAGCGTCCAGCACGGTCGGGCAAACAAGGCCTGCGCTTTCAGCACGACCCTCTCGCTCTCTTTCATCATTTACAGAGGGAGCGTGCCGCGCCAGCGCCGCCCTCCGCGAGCACAAGGCCGCTCACTGTCAGACGGACAACGGACAGTAGAGCTGGAGGTGGCAGTGGACTCATTGTGAAGGATGATGTCACCAAACATGAGACCCCGACACTGCCAGACACCAAGCACAGGGTCAGCGGGTCAAGAGCGAGGGCGGACGGCGAAGTGGTAACGGCGACACAGGGCTGCAGGGTCGTGAATGGAAAGTGTGTGTGTGTGTGTGTTCATGGTGCAGCTGGAAGCTATACACACTCTTAGGAAAAATATATACAGTCAACAGAAGGAATGAAGGAGATCCAAAAGAGAGGCAAAAGCTGAACTTTGTGGGGATGACTGTGAACGAGGCAGTGAAGTGATCAACTCTCAGTTATATTATACCAATATTCTGTCTATGTGCAGCATCATAGATCACTAATCAATAACTCGAACACTTACACACATCAAGGGGAGACACTACAGGTGAATAGGGTGAACTTGATAATATATGTCACCATGACACTTCCCCAGTTGATTACTTACATTAAGGCAATTATTAAGTTTTCTGTTGAAATATGCAAATGAGGCATTATTTTATTAAACATGTGCTCATTTATTAAACAGTTCCAGGAATCTGAACAATAGATAAAGCCAAGATTTAACATTCTTGTATATTTTGTTGACATATTATTCAAAGGGCTCCACAGAGGGAATTTTGGAATCTCTTTTTATCGCTTCATAAATCAGAATATACGATCAACATCCATAATTATTTTTGCAAAAATTGATTTTTGCTCCATAAATCAGGCTCTGAATGATGAACAAACCCCTCAGTAAAAACCTTCACTATATAGACAGGAATGAAACTGGAAAGTGTGGTGTATGTAAGCGCTACTGAAGTGGAGATTTCTGCCTCAGAGTTTGAGACAAAACGCCCTTTAAAGATATGTATCGTACAATTCCATCCATTGTGCAAGACACTACAGGTGAAGAGGGTAGAGCATGGTTAACTAACAGATGTCACTATTAAACTTCCCCAGTTGATTACTTACAATAAGACAATCATTGTTTTGTGTTACAAGTTTTACAATCCACACACACAAATAGACAAAGTAAAATAAACCCCTAAATATGTATCTGTGTACGTTTTCTTTCCACTAGTTTGAAAGAAGACATGTCATGTGATGTCTTCTCCTGTCGTGTCCTTAATTTCTGTTTTCCGGCTCCAGTATGGCCTATGAGCAGTTATAACCTCGATCTATACAGTAGACAGGAGGCAGGATGAGCTCAACATGTATTTCTCCTTTTCCCAGTTAGATAACAGAATTATTTTGAGAGTTTAGTTCAATAGTTTTGAGATTTCAACACAGAGCAGAGGGGGGTAAAATGAAAGTGTCGGATATTCTTGAGGAACGCAAAAGGCATTTTAAATCAGACTATTAGGGGCCTCTCCTCAGATGCGGGCCCCCTAGTGGCACTTGATTGTACTTTAACTGTGATTCTGAGGCATCAAATCATTTATCACTTTGGATGTTTCACAGGAGTGATGATGGGAGCTTTGCTGAGGAAGAAGTTGCACACAAATAGCGACATAGTTGCTATGCTGCATAAGGTGCGTAACTACGGAGACATTGCTTGTTTGTATGTGTGGGAACATCAAAACAGTTTTAATTGTGGCTAATCCTGGACTAAGATTATTTCTAATGGGAAATCTTCAGTGGAGATGCTCCGACTCAATTTCCATCTGGGATTATTGAACTCTTTCATTCACAGGCTTATATCGCAGTGTGGATAATCAGCTTTTACTGCCTTGGCTTGCCATTAAAAAAACATGGAAATATGATATATATGGTGTAAACACACATGCTGGTGTGCACCCCCACAAGCACACACACACACACACACACACACACACACACACACACACACACACACACACATGCACTTGTTTATCTACTGTAATGTGGTGATACTGTAACCTTGCTGGATGTGAATTTGAGATGTGTTCTTTTTTTTTTTTTGCTTTTTTTTTAAGGGAACATGAGGCCTAGGACGCCCATGTAGGTCAAAAACAAATCCTGCGCCTCAAGCTGGGAAGCTAGAAACTTCTTTGAGCATCTGACGGAAAAGGAGCAGGAGCACTGAGTTTCTTCCAGGTGCTGCTTTTCACAGTGGTAATCCTGCCACGGCGTGACTGTGATTTTTACAGAAAATCTCTCCAAACAGGGCCCAGATGGTGGGAGGTAGAACCGCACACATGTACAGAAAACACATTCATTCACAGACGCACACACACACAGGACTGTATACAGACAGGCGTTCACTTATAAAGTACAAAGCACACACACACACTCAGACTAAAGGTGAGAACTGACTTGTTGCTCCTGGGTGGTCTCTGTGTAAAGATAAGGGCAGGCAGGAATAAAGCCTGTTACGCCGAGGCACAAGTTTGGGACAGTTTCGCCGTGTTCCTCTTTTATACACATGTGGAATGTCTGTGGCAGAGTAAGAGCTTTCTAAGTTTAGCTCCAATTACAGAGGACTTTCTTAATGACAATGAGTCAGGACTGAAGCTACATAAACCTCCTCCTCATCAGTTCTGTTTGTGGACGTGTTATATGTCCTAATATAGTACACACCTCTGCTTTGTAGTGCTGCTGGTCCGGCATGAAGATCCCGACAGTAGTTAGCATGTGGAGGACGCGAATATGGAGGATGTTTGAAATGAAGAGATAAAAGAGTTAATCTTCCACCGCTTCTAAACCGATTCCCTCCATAGCTCCCCTATTTATGTACAAGCAAAGAAAGAATAAAACTTGCTCTCCATCTCTCCCTTTCTGTTTCATGTGGTTACTGGAACAACAATGTACATTCTGAGTGCTAGGCCTTTGATGTTGTTGCATTCACCGAGCCGTCTTAAACCGGAGGAGAAAAGAGAGGGCGAAAAAGACGCAGGAGATATTCTGTGGTGTGCTTTCTCTTTCTCCCTCTCTCCCTCTTTCCATCTTTCTCTCTCACTGGCAAGGCATCTGACATCTCCCGGCAAAAGACAAATTCGGTTTCGCCTGTTAAGTCGTCAGTCAAAGCTGCGCGAGAGTTTTTTTTCTCTTTCTTGCTCTCTCTCTGCCTCTTTCTCTCCCTCTTTCTCTGTCTTTGCTTCATTTCCGTGGATGCGGTGTTGTGAAGGCCGCTTACACGCTTTTCAAACAATAACAGTTCACCCCCCCCCCCCCACACACACACACCGCAAGTTTCCTCTCTGCCAGAACCCTACACATGCCAGCACATCCTTTAGAGAGCCTTGAACCGACAACAAACGCTAAGCATTTTCACCGCCGAGAGAAAAGAGGGGCCCATCCGCAAGCCCCTGTGTAATTAAACTAGATCTAATACTGTTATATGTTTCTCTTAGTGAGAAGGAGCGTTTCAGGGGCCTCTTTCTCACAGCACTGAATGGCTGTTTCCAGGTCAACACAATGCCCTGCACAGAGTGGAATAAAGCTATAGGAAAGGGACAGGTTTTTAAACTTGCTCTTTCAGGCCTCAGAGAGTGAGATGTGCTCTATAGAACTGAGCTCAGAGGACCCACAACATTGCGATGATGAACTTAACCCTGTGTTTGAGCTTTAAATGGCTGAGCTTACAACCACATACACTTAAAGGGTAAGGCTGACAATGTTCTATATTTTCTTACCGTCAATAAATCCCAAAATTGACACGTAAGTTCTCAATACTTTCCAACTTCCCCAGCCTGTCTCTAGCACTCAGCCCAAAGCCCATTCCTTCCTACCTCAGACCTAAATCTTTAGAAATGGGGATCAGATATATACTTTCATTTATTAAAAAAAGGCTTAATAATTTCCTGAAAACAGCTGGGAACTGTAATTCATGGCAAATGTTATTCAAACAGAAGGAAATAAAGTATTTGTTGGGACTACTTTCAGCCACAGATTTTGTACCTGGCCTCTATTTTCTCATGTTTTTGTGACTAATGGGGGAAAACAATTGTTGAAATTGGTCCAATATTGAGTGAGAGCGCTGCAGCCGATGAACGGGATGTAAAGTAATCGGTTCGGGGCAATTCTGCACCGTCAATGTACGTCGTCTAAAAGTTCTTGTTTTTGCACCTGACAGGCTCAGATTGTTACTATAAGTGCCTGACAACATGTTGCAAAGGACCCTACAGAGAAATAAAACCTTTTGCTTTACTTTCCACTTGATCCACTCTGTTTGTTATTGTTTCTAATCAAGTCTCGCGCAAGGAGAAATCTCGTTCTGAAATGTTGCGTTGCAGCAAAATGTTAGAAATCAGCTAAATATTCACTGTCTGACAACACCGGCACTCCTTTCTCCAACTCTCACCCGTGTTTCCTCCGTTGTATTCTGGCAACACGACACAACAACAAACAGATCGGATCAAGTGAAAGGTAAAGAAAAACATTTTATTCCTTTCCATAATATTGCCAGACCCTCCTAATAACAATCTGAGCCGGTCAGCGGCAAAAACGGAATTGCCCCGAGCTATTGCGTTGCAGCCCAATACTGGACCAATTTCAAAAATGGTTGCCCCCATTAGTCACGTAGACACCAAAGATGGGCAAATAGGGTCCAGGTTGGAAAATACCGAAGTTACTCATTAAAATAAACTAGAGTTTACGTGTTCCTGCTAATGAAGGAACAAGTCAGCCCGTGCAACAATGTGGCTCATTTATGTGTTTTAATAGCTTTTGGAAAACAATGGAGCTCCACAGCACAGAGAAATAAGATATTTCAGGCTTTGGATACACAGACAACTCTTGTCAGTGTAAGATCTATTCATTGTCGGTTTTGTTTTTTCTTGGGCTTGCTTCCTCTTTTAGGTTACCAGTTTAAAACTACCCTCACAGTGAGCCAGCTCTTCTCCAGCACATACATTATCACTCCACAGTGAAAGATTCCTGTCATGATGCTAATCGTTCTTGACAGAGTTTTACCACCAGGGCCTTTTGCAACTCTCTGTTACATATAAGACAGCCTCTAGTGTCTGTAAAGCAACATCTTCCCAGTGCCTCTGTCCATTACCCTGGCAGAAACGCATCACATTTCAATCTCTCTCCGCCGCGGTTGTCCGCTAGCCATCGGTTCACCTCCACTCCGGCCTTGCTGCTTTTACTGAACACATGAGGAAGACATGAAAGAGAGACAATCAAACACGAGGCATCAGAGCTGTCACTGGTGCCTGCAGAATGCAAAGTGTTATCAGAAATACAGCTGAACCTGATCCTCTGCTGCTCTGTCCTTCCCACAGGCAAAGTTATCCTTTCAACTCGCTGTGGCTTTCAATAACACACAAACAAAAAAACAACTTCAGAGATGGCTGGGTGTTTGAATATTCAGACAACATGAGAATACTGCTAATGGTGTGATATATAAAATCTGTTCCGAGTACAGCTGCTTAGAGGAAAATAGAAGCTGATAAAATAATGTTTATGAGTGTTTTTTTTTGTACTTTAAAGCGCCCATACACTGTTACTTTCACCTATAGAAGCAGCCAAGTCATGGTAACACTTCTGACAATGGACTGAGCTGAAGTTGTTCACAGTGCAGTGGGCCTATAGCCTCTTAGAATCGCTGAACACAGTGGTACTATTGTCACAATAAAGGGGATGTGTGAGGATGTGCAGAGAGAATACCCAGAAGCCTCAAATACCCCACTGTCAGTGCAGATGAAAGGGCCCACCAAGCCAAATCACTTTATCAGCCCAAACAGCCTCTCTTATTGTGGGATGCCTCTCAGACGGTGGGTGCTGAGATGTCACACCACTAATTGAGAGTCACAACAAGGACCCTTGTTTGGCCTGCTCCACCGGTTGTGTACAGCTACTGTAATCACCACAATAATTTGGCTTCCAAACATCAAATGGTGTCGTGGAAGCTGCAGGAATTTGCATTGCACCCTTTGATCTGGGAAATTTAAACAAAGCGAGCTCTCACTCTGCGAAGGGTGTGAAGGTTACAACGTCCTGCCCTCCTTTGTCTGTCTGCCATTCCTGCCTCTGTCTGAACCATCTCTATTGTCATTATTATTTTGGCTACAAAAGCAGCAGACCTATACAAATCATCCATTAAAGACAGATATAAGCTAGGGAGGACCAACGACTTGTTTATCTGTCACACACAGATTGAGACAGACATCAGTTTTGCGACATACTGTACCAGCAACAGTCTAAAAGTCTTGGTGGTTTACATTTCACTAAGTAAGTCAGTGGGAATGAGAGGGTAGGCATAGCTGACACAACAGACTCGCTCTTCAATTTACTTACATGTGAAGAACAAAAGAGCGATGACTACAGATGATGAAACTTCAAAAACAAGTGCCAACTACTAACTGCTAAAAAACTAAAAACAAACCAGCAATTACCGCTTATCGCCATAGGTGGCGCCAAAGAGAACAACACGTAGATCTTGGAGATTGTCCCTGGGATTGGGTGGGTAAAGTAGGATTTAAACATGTTTGAAACCATTTAACAAAAGTACTAATCTAATCTACAGCCATGTTAGCGGCTTTGTGAGGCTGTATTTACAAAATGCTATTATCAGCAAGCTAACATGCTCACTGTGACAATGCTGACACACTGATGTTAAGCAGTAAGTTTAGCATGTTCACCATCTTAGTTTTGCGAGTTATCATGCTAACATTTACTAATTACAATTTCACAGCTGTAGCTGATGGGAATGACACAGTTAAGTAGGTATTAAATCATAAACCCACACACAAATTAAAACTATGACCCGATGATGACGTTGAAAAATCAGGGTGTCACCAAAGTTATTATAATTCATCTCCAGGGGGGATTTAAATGTACCTTTAATTCCAATCTATCCAATTATTGTTTTTCACAAAAAACATAAATCATGATATATTGCCTTTTTAATTATAAATATCAGCCTTTTATTAATACTGTTAATACATTTGTGAAAATAACTCAAGTGCTTTCAATCAATGTCCTTATTGTGCACGAATAAGTCCCACAGTAGACAAAGTTGCACTATCCAAATTTGTGGGACCATTAGAGCAGCATCTGGGTGGTAGCATCAGAAAGGCTGAATAACAACAACATTGTGCTGCTGTTTCAAAATCAAAGAATGCATTTATTAATCAGAGCACACACATAAGAAACTAAGCACTTAGCAAGCAGGCTAAGAAACCGAGTTCTGTCTTTCTGTCTGTCAATCTGTACACACAGCAAACAGCTTGTCATGTATCTCGGCCAATACATTTGTCTCATCAAATTCAACGATGTCAATCATTAGTCGGGGACAGCCCTGGATGGTACTAGAGGAGAAGTCAGGGAACACCAAAGCCAGTACAATACATCCTCTGGGAACCATGAATGTCTTTGCTACATTTGAAATATTGCACAGTTTAGGTGAAAACTTTAGCTCGTGGTGGCGCCAGAGGAAAAGTCATGAGATCGACAAACTCATTACCATTCATCCTCTGGGCAAGAGGAGATCTGTGCAAAGTTTAATTGGCAAACCATTAATTGATTGCTGAGATATTTCCGACTGGACCACAGTAGTGGAGTGAATGAGAGACCAGCACACCCACATCTCTAAAAAGCTATTGATCTATGAATACATTATTAACTGAGGTACATCAGATAACAAAAATAATCCGGTATGTTTGAATATTATTTTATCATTATGGTTACCTTGTTACTTCATGGCATGATACATATTTTACCCTCATTCTGAGCACAACTTCTAACTCACGCACTGAAACAACTAGCAAAATGGGCTCAAGTAATCACACACAGAGGCAGACAACACATGTTGCCTCATCTACATTCCTTATCTGCTTTCCAACCAGCTAAACCCACCGAGGAGGAACACTTGACACTGATTTCACATCATTGTCTGTGAGCGACCTCATCCTTTCCTATTTTCCCTCTGTGGTCCCCTCAGTGAGATCTGTAGGCTCACTCAGCCATGCGTACTGACGTCTAATCAACAGCAATTAACCCTGGCCTCGTTCACGGGCCGCGGAGCTCGGAGATAATGAAGACACCACAGTGTTTCTTTATTTTTTTTTACACCCTGCTTTTTTGACCCGGACGTTTCCCTCATGGCTGACTGACAATGGAATGTGATCCGCCGACTCAGGGAAAGTGTACCCTCAATATCGTTGTGGCTGCTGGGTCAGCGCAAGCAAGGCTGTGATGTAGGAAATAAGATACGGCACAAAGTGGGAGGCTGTTTGGATTTTCAGAGTGTATTTTGTGCGGTTTAAGACATTATATACATGGGAAGATAGGAGCCAGTGTCGCTGGTGTGTGACAGACCTTGTTTTGGGTGTTTTAATTCCATTTCTCATTCCTTGTTGCTGAGATAATGGAGTTCCTGGCCAATACTTCCGCTGCATCTTTGGTCTCGCTCCAATCTCACTGCAAGACCGTAGGCCGACCTAGAACACAAATAGGCACAGGACACAGCCATGTTATGCTCTTTTGTTGGAGACAAAGGTATTTTGCATAACAGAGATAGCGAGCAGATCTCAGATGGGGTTTTGTGAAACCACCTTGTAATCTTGAGCATGAAGGACGATTCAATTGTCAGTCAATCTCCCCTGTGAAAAGCCGTCAGGCTTGTTGAAGCCTTCGATGCAAAAATAGCATGGGAGATAGAGGACACCCCTGCTCTTCCCCCACAACTGACCTTTGAAGAAAAATGCCTACATCAAATGCTTTGAATTATCTATTCAAATGCCTGGAAACAATCTTTAGACAATGACACATCAATCAAATGCTCCCTGAACCGGGGATGGTTGTTTATATAAATGCTGTCCATCTGGGGGAGAGATCTCAGCAACGTTACATCTCTTTTTCTGTGGGGAGATGGCAGAAAAAAAGAAAGGAGGAAGTTCATAGAAAAACTTAAAATTGTGCTTTTTTTCCTCTCTCCTCTCCTTTTTTTTTTCTTGCTCAAATCCCAGCGTGAATGTGTCGGCGAGCTCGTGGTATGCACCCAGATGAAAAGTAGAGGCCATCCCTTTGAAATCCTCCTCAAGTCAAAATTACCATTTCATTTCAACTCCAGCCAGGAAACGGAGAGTGGGGCCACTGCTAACTGCTTTGGGCATATCGTTATTTATTGTGTGTAAACTTTGGAGGAACATTGTTGCCTGGGAAAATGTGCCGTGTGGGTGGTGGAAGTGAGCAGTTGGAGCAACCACAAAGGGCGAGATCAGGCCTATTTTCTCTGTAGGAGGAACACATAAAAGTGAAAATAATGCCCATTATTACAGAAAAACAACATCAGACTTCTTTGCTCATAATTTTCTAACAGCCAAGAAGTTACCACTGAAGCTAAACAGCCAACCAGTTGACTCTATTTAGGCAACAGCATTATCATTTCTGCTCTTTTAATTAGTGAGCTTTCTGTGTTAAGTGGGCCATTATCTGGGTTGGAACTAACTGCTTTTTCCATAATGGTCACGTTAAGTTTGTCATGTCGTTTTATTTAGTTGGCTTTATTTACCCCTACACGGCAGGGAGTGAGAATTACCTGAACTACATACAGTGAATCTACTCTCAGAAACCTTTGCTTTTCACTCTGATTAAGTCTTTCGAAAGCAACTAAAAATCTAATTATTTTCAAATCAGTATTTTTAATCTGAGCCAGAAAAAGGATCATGGACATGGCGTGATTCCAAATATTCTAATACTGTTCTCCATAGTAGCTTATTGTTCCTTGATCTTTCACATGTTCTTTAGTATGTTTAGCCGTTATGCAGACTAGTAACGATCAGATAATTAAAAAAAAAATGCTTTTATTCTACTTTGTCTGAAGCCATCCATCATGATGAGGCAGTTACAATGATACTCCATCCAATACCACTCACTCCTTGTCAGCTGCAGAGGTGGCAGTAATATGTGTTTGCTCCTTTATTGAGCACAGAGGCTGTCTTCTGCTTTGATTCATATCCGTTGAAATGGATTTTAGTAATGATAGGTTTTAACGATGCAATACAAAGACAACAAAAACAATTGTAAAATCTTCTAACTCTACTTCTGAAATCTTACAAATGACCCTTGAGCGGACACGTATGTTGGTTTGCAAAGATTAGGGAACCTTTTGGTTTCAGTATCCAAGTGTCACCTGACTTCAGGAACTCTGAGTGTCTAATATTGCTGAGGATGAGTTTCAATTGGAGATAGATAAATTGTTAAAAAACAGTGGAGAAGTGGATTATCCTGCTCAGGCTAGGAAAAGATTGAGGTTGACATTAAATCCGGGGACGAACGAATCAAGTGAAGCACGAGTGTTAAACAGTCAGTTGTTGGTCATGTGACTGACGTGACGAAACATTACACTTTTAGTTTCACACCAGACATGAACACCGACCTCCTGGGTCAGAGTCCTGTGTTTATAATATGGATTTATGCACTATTTATATTACGGCAGTCTAATAATGGGCTGGGCGGGTTTAGATTGGATTAAGTTGAAAGCCTAGTGCATCACATACAGATGCTAAAGGATGCCAATGCGGAAGAATCTTAAACCTGCGTTCTTTCTAAAGGCCAGCTGGTTCACTGGTTGCAAAAAGAAGTCTGATTGTATAGAAGTCTATGAAAAAAATGACCTTAGTTTTCACTTCATTTATTACCTCAGTAACATTTTCCTAATGAGTTTATGGCAGAGTTCTTCCATACAGCATGATGTTCATTTAATAAAATAGAAGATTAATCAGGTTATGTTTTAGGGTCTTGCTAGCCCGTGATTGACAGGTTGCTACCTCAGTGTTGTCTGGGTGTTCTCTGTGTTTTAGTCTTACAACTTTAACAACTCTTTTAAAGTTTGTTTTTAGTTCATGGAAGTTAATTGTAACAGTTTGGTCCCATAAAAATGTCTTGTTCAGCTTTTGATTGTTCTTTGCGCCACCCTCTCGTGTCACTTAAAAACAAGATGACGACGGCCAAAATGCTGAGGCTTTAAATGGGTGATGTCATATCTTTTATAGAGTCCTAGTAATGTGACAATATGAGTTTCCAGATTGAGCTGCTGTCCCATTGTGATTTTAAAAAATCAATGAATGCAGCTTTAAAGTTTGGATGATTCAGTATCACTTTATAAATGTGCAATTGCTATCCACAGACGCTTCATACCAAATGAAAACCACATTGCAGTTTGGCAGCTGGCATTGGACTGCTTTAGCATAGAGCAAGAGGTTAATGTAAAAAGAGAGAGAGAGAGACATTTGCATAATACATATGAACATTCAATTGTCCTGTTCTTTTCAGGTTATCCACAGATTAACACACAGTTTATCTGTCCATAAATGAACACACATAGAGTGTGTCAGTCAACATTAAGAAGAATATGATTCATACCATCCTTCATACTGTGAATGCTGTGTTATTCTTCACTGGTGTGATGGCAGTTATCATGTGTTTAATAGAATTAGGAGCACAAAGAGAGGGTGTGGACAGAGCCCAGTTGATTCATGACCGGGGGGGAAGCAGCAGAACTTTGTTGACCGTGTTCTCGTCTAACAAAAAAAGTACATCTAATCTTAAACATATGGCTGGAGCTGGGGATTCATGCATGACAGCATGCACAGTGTGGAAAAATACTGCTGTTGTCTTTTTTTCTCTCCTAAAACTTTCTTGTCTGCTCCTTTACATCCTGGACTTTTTCACTGGTGTCAGACATTTGGACACTACTAAAGACTTTATATAAGTTTATGATAATTTTTACTTAAATGAACATATCTAATTTTGGTCAAGTATGTTGCTGCTGCACTTTTCTGTAAACTGACTGTGATAGTAAGATTATGGAAATAAAGACTAGAAGACGAAATACAGGACTTTGTTACAGAAAGCAACACATTGCAGACTGTTGGACTGATTCTCTGAAAGACCGAGTCTGACCTCATAATGGGAAGGTCCAAACAATATGCGTGTATACTGTGTGCTCCTTTATCAATACATTGCAACTTCCCCATCTGTAATACAGGTATGGAAAAGTTCTCACTACGGTTTTTCACATCACTTGTTAGCGAATCGGAAATAGTTGGTAATGCAATAGTCCAACGATCCTGTTCTGACGCAGTAACATCATCCTGGCTGCAAACGTGTCGGTTGAAGGAGTTGAAAAGCAAGCTGGGTGTTGCATATATATTTGGACTATGAAGGCTTGTTCATTTGTTTTATCTATCCCACATTTTGTGTCCTCCACCTCAATTTATTTGTACTGGCCTCAGCGACTTCGGACTTGGCTGTAACACATATATATTTAAACAAAGGCTGTTGAGGGTAGAGGGAAGTGTTTGACTAAACTCTAGTCGGGTCTTCCCAAACATTTAAACATGGTTCTGTCCGTGGGGGCAAGATGTTTACCTCAGCTGGTTCTATTCCCACTGCACGGGCTGCCAGTCTCTCTCGGATCTGCAGTCTGGAACAACAAAGGAGAATGTGGAAAGTCAGAGACGAAGAGTGTGTGATACGTGTGCAAAGAAACAAAGACAGGACAGTTGCAAGAAGTAAACAAACCAACTGAGAGAAACACAATCGTAAGAAAAAGACAGATGGAAAACAACCTGGTCTCGTAAAAATGACGTTCCCATGCAACAAAACTGCAATGTCAATCACTTTTCGAGGGAAAAATATTTTCTCCTGGATTACGTTTGTTTATGACCCATCACAAATACATTAGTAATCATAGTCCACCATAGTTTAAGTAGTAAAGGGGTTTGACTGGATGGATGGGTGAGTAAACCAAACATGAGACGTTGACCAGCAGACCCGTGTTCATGTTCTGTGTGAAAACAAAAGTCAATGTTCACATATTTAAATTTACGTCCGTAATCCTTTATTTATGCAGGGGAACCTTTTCATTCATGATTACCTTATATAAGGTTGTTTGATTGTTTATTTTTCCACTAAAAAAGTATGTTCTGGAAGGGTTTCCAGTTTATTTTATTATTTTGATGATTATCGAGATGATACCGTAATTATTAGCCTAATGGGAACGTAAGTTTGTAGGGGACAGGGTTGTGGAAACAAAAGGGTGTCAGTTGCACAAGACTGAACCATCTGACAGGAAGCACACGCTCTGATACTTTAGCAGCTGACCTCTCGCATACAGGAGTGGGGGGTGGAGGCGACAAGGGCTCTGCAGGCCCCATCTGCATGGCTTGTCCCTGTGCAGCACCTGGCCCCACGCCAGCGCCCAACGCCCCTTTGTGATGGCCAGAGTGGCCGGTCGGGGTCTGCCTTTGATCCCGGGCCAAGTATTCATCTCAAAAGGAAGAGGAAGAGCAAAAAAAAAAAAAAAAGATAAAAAGATAAACAGAAAAAAGGGGGAGGCGGGGGTGGGGGGGTGGAGAAAAAAAAAAGTCAACCTCTGCAGCCAATTATTGGAAAAACATCAAGGTCTTTTCTGTGTATGTAAAGAGAAACGAGGGACGGGGAGGTAGAAGAAGAGATAGCCGTTTGATGGCTCGGCTCAGTGTTAGTTGGGGGATTGCAGCGAGTGGAGGCGAGGCAGACGCTGACCTGCAGGAGGTGATTACAGGTGGAGAGAGGTATTTGTCTGGCTGCTAAGACTCTTTCGTTTTGGGTGGTTTGTCCTGTGTGCCCTTTTTTATCTTGGACTCTTTCACTATCTCTCTCATACTCCCTCTCTTCCTCTTGTTGTGGCCATCCTTATCTGTGCCTTTCTTTCCGTTACCACCGCGTGCTGTTAAACTAGTTCACAAGGACAAATAAAGGTCACGTCTTTCCCTCTGTTGAGGTGTTTCTGTTTCTGTCTGTACCTTCCTCCCTCTAGGCCAAGCCACACCACACACATACACACACACACACACACACACACACACACACACACACACACACACACACACACACACACACATATATACAGGGCTGAGTAGTAACCAGATTACATCAAATAAGTAACTATAATCAACCCAGATTACAAAAAGGTGCAATATGACTATGAAGAATTACTTGATAACATTGTTGATTACGTCTTTAAAATACGGCAATTGTCTAATTATGAAACTTTTTTCCAAAGAGATTGTTGTAGAATACATACAGAGGGTCCTGAACTGTAAATGCTGAAGATATATATAATATATATATATGTATCTTATATATAATGTATATATATATATATATATATATATATATATATATATATATATATATATATATATATATATATACTGTGTATATAATATATATATATATAAAACTGTGTCACCAAAGCAGGAAGCGAGCGTGAATGACAGCCTGTACTCTGCAGAAGCATGTCAGACAAATGATGGGGATGTCATGACAACAAACACAGGAGAGGATTACAGTGTTGTCAGTAAGCAAGACACATTTTAAAGCCCGTGAAGAGCAGAAATAATCACATAAATGATGCAGGTTACACTTTCACAGTAACTCTAACTTGGCCTAACAGGCTCAAGGCTCTTTCTTTTATTCCTTTTTTTTCTTATTCAGGCAACAGTTTGGCTCTATGTGCATGTTCTTTCTCAGAAAAAATCTGTTTCACATCACTAGTCAAAGCACACTTGTTCAATATAACTATACTCTTTTACTACTGGCTCTATAGGATCAAATAACAGAGTTAAATGGCTTGTGCTGTGTAGTTTTTGTTACAGGAGAGGAGTCTCAACCTTTGAACCATTTTAGGCTGTCATCACCTCCAGCCGACACAAAGCTATGAATAGAGGAACAGCTTAAACTCTAGGATTTATAGGATCATTTTGGTTTATTACAATTTTGGTCTTATAATAATGTGTGTTGAACCCTTTTAAAGAAGGTCCCTGCACATTTCCATCTCAAAATCTTATGATTGTCCTCTTCCTTGGATCATTTCCAGTTTATTACAAGTCTTATTTTTGTAGTTTTGGTCGTCTTTTCTATTGCAAATGATGACATTGTACTGACCGAAGTAATTGCTGTGATCAGAGGAACACAGTGACAACGATCAGCCTGTAAATAGTCAGTAACAGTCAAGATATCCAGCTTATCTAATATTATCTAAACTCCAGCCTGGAAGCACATTTCCAGTAAAAGAAAAACAAGATAAGATGAAAACCTAGCCTTGTGGTATTATAATAACACATTTTCTCAAAATAATCTCTTAGTATCTCAAAATACTAACTATGTCTTTATATTTAAAATAAACTTCTCATTATTATGAGATATTAAGTAATTATTATGAGATATTAAGTCATTATTATGAGATACTAAGTCAGTATTTTGATATATTAAGTCATTATTATGAGATACTAAGTCATTATTATGAGATACTAAGTCAGTATTTTGATATACTAAGTCATTATTATGAGATACTAAGTCATTATTATGAGATACTAAGTCAGTATTTTGATATACTAAGTCATTATTATGAGATACTAAGTCAGTATTTTGATATATTAAGTCATTATTATAAGATACTAAGTCAGTATTTTGATATATTAAGTCATTATTATGAGATACTTAATCATTATTATGTGATACTAAGTCATTATTTTCAAAAATGTTTCTCATTATAATGACTTACAGGATCTTTTTTTTCATCACATTGGCTGAAATGGGCTTCCATACCACCCAGACCAATATAGTTGAGGCCAATGTGATATCAATATTTGAAATTCAAACAACTGATATTTGTTTCTGAACATAAACTCTTAATAAAGAGAAAAACATTTGATAAGGATTCTGTAAATTCAGTTATTAAAAAAATGTGACAAAATTATGTATTGAGCAGGAAAGGTGTCTGTTGATACTGACACTGTTAATAAACACATCTAATTTCTGTTTCAATTTCCTTTTTATCACAGACATATAGTACGTGGCGATACAAGCGCAAACCTCCGGGTCTGAAAAGTGAAGTGCATTATCTCTAATGGCCTGCAGGGGGCGACTCCATTGGTTGCAAAAAGAAGTCGAAAATTAACCTTCTTCTCATTTGATTTATTACCTCGGTAAACATTTTCAAGTTTATGGTCTCGCTAGTTTCAAGTCTTCTTCAACCAGCATGATATTCATTTTGTAAATGTTGCTCCCATTTAGAGTAAAACAGACGATAAAGCACCGTATGCTAAAATTACAAAAGTAAGTTGTAGTAGCTTTATCCTAAAGCGATGAGATGACTTGCAGTATGTCGTTAGAGAAAAATATAAGTGCCAACTTATTTGCACATACAGTATGCTCTGTCTCCGTATGACACACAGACACTCTACATGCTAGCAGCAGTACAGTTACTTTTATACCCAGTTTGTGGTCAGGCATTTGTTATGAAGGGTCTAAGCACTGTTCATATGCATCACTTGCCTCCTCTCCTCTGCCTTCGTCCTTGTGGACAAAGAAACAGAACAGACAATAGAACATGCATTGATCACCAAGGACGAGTTTATATCTCTCTCTCTCCCTCGGCCTCTCCCTCTCCCTCTGTCTGTCTCTGTAATTTTCCTTTCATGGCTGTTTTTCCTGCTGTCTCCCGAGACCTTCTCAGTCGACGAAAGAAAACAAAACTGAACATTAAAACGCCCCGCAGCCCTTTAAACACTTGTCATTTGTCCTTTGTACAAATCATGGCGAGAGTTGCTATAGAGACTGCTCTTTTTTTATTTCTCTGTTCTCTTTTCCACCAATTTTTGTTTCATCAAGTTAGCTGGTGAGACAGAGAGAAGACAGAGAGAGAGAGAGAGAGAACCACAGTCAATTATGAGTACGGGGGAATGATCAAAAACGAGCCGTTTAAAAATCCAATTTGCCACGGGGGTGTAAGATGAGAGATGAGTGAAGGACAGTCAATGCACTGCGGATCTCTGTGGGCATATTGACCAACATACAGCCTTTTTTTCCTAAGAGAAGACAGATGAAAGGAATGAGAGTGTGCGTCGATGTGCAGTTTAATCATGACGGATGATTATTTTCCTGTAATTAGGCTGTTTTCTTTGCAGCATGTTTTTACTTTGTTTGTAACATATATATATATATATATATATATATATATATATATATATATATATATATATATATATATCCTGTGTCATGTTTCTGCATCTTTTTCATTGTTTAAGGTGCTGTGTATGAATGCCTGTGTGAGTGTGTGTTCATTAGACTCCCAGTACCTGCGTCCAGCCATGGGCGTTTAATTCAGCGAGCAGGCAGGGGCATTATCACACACTACCATCACTAATCCCCATGGAATGAAACACCGACACTTTGATGTCTGCCAAAGAACACTGCTGTAGTATTTGGAGGCAAGGCAGCGCATCACGTACAAACCATAATTAACAATCTATAGCTGGACTAGAGCCAGGCAGAAGGGTGGAGGTGCAAGGAGGGCGGGAGGAGAGAGAGAGAGAAGAGAGAAAAGGGAGAAGGAGAGAAAGACACTGGTGGTGGAGAGCCAGAGGCAGGATGGTGCAGCTTTAAAGGATGAGCTATATGTGTGTGTGTGTGTGTGTGTGTGTGTGTGTGTGTGTGTGTGTGTGTGTGTGTGTGTGTGTGTGTGTGTGTGTGTGTGTGTATAAAACACATATAAAATATAAATGTATATGGGGGTTGAGGTCATTAATGGAATGTAACGTAATGTAAGTACATCTACTCAAGTACTATACTTAAGTACAATTTTGAGGTACTTGTACTTAAAGGAATACTTCACCCTCAAAATGACTATTTGTATAAAAATGAATCACCCCATGTTACCTTGAGTTCTCTAAGAAAACAGTTTTTCTCTCATGCCTCTGTTGTAAACCAAAAATCCATCTAACAAAAGCAAAACTATATCAAAACATCCTTTAACAAACTCGCGCAGTATAATCCAAGTCTCATTATCCCGTCGTAAGCCTTACTATTTAAAACACTTCCGAATGCTTGGGCAGGCATGCATCTCATCCGTGTGAGTACTGTTTATGCAGAAGTGATTTAAATAGTATGGTTTTAAAATGCATGTGTTTGTGAGCGTACGACCGGATGAATGAGACTTGGATTATACTGCACGAGTTGTGTGACAGTTTGTAAGGCATGCGAAACAAAATCAAAGTTTTCTTAAAGAATTCAAGGTAACACAGGGTGAGTTATTGATATAACTGGGGGTTAAGTGTTCCTTTAAGTAGTTACATGTTATGCTGCTTCTATGCCACTACATTTTAGAAGCCAATATTGTGCATTTTACGCCTCTACATTTATTTGCCAACATTAGATACTAGTTACTTTGCAGATTCAGATTATATATTATGTATTAAGTAGCTACAATATAACATTAGTGATGCTTACACATGAATGCATCACTTTGTCACATCGTCCACCAGTCAGAGGGTCAGTGGTTCGATTCCCGGCCCCTGTGGTTAACATGTACTGAAGCCCAAATTGCTAGCACCAAATGAGCAGCACCATGAATGTGCGGTGCCCTCTGACTCGGCATGAATGTGTGTGAATGGATGAATGCTGACATTTACTTAAGTAACATTTTGAATGCAGGACTTTTACTTGTAACTGTGGTATTGCTGCTTTACTTCAGTAAAATATCTGAGTACTTCTTCCACCACTGGTTGAGGGAGCGTGAAGATAAGTTTATTCAGTGATCAATGTTGGACCCACACCCACACATGCTGCCCCAGTGACAACCTGCCGGGATCTCAAAGAACTCAGGACGGTGAAGTAAGTACTGGGCAACAAAATGATGCCGAGCGGCCGGTGGGTACAACACAAACTCCTGGACTTTTTGTACTTGACAACGAAGCAGAATGAAAAATTCAGGACCACCAACACCAACTGCTGCTGAGAAAAGTCCCTCAAACACACACACACACAAAGCAAGATTCCTCATGCCACCTACTCATATTCTTGTGAGAAAATGATATCACGGTGTGCCAGTTTTCATCCCAAGACGTGCGAGTACGCAAGCGTGTGTGTGTGTGTCTGCGTGTTGCACAGACTATAATACATACACCTCGTGTAAGAGGATAAAACACCAAAAAACCAAAGACTTTCATCAAAGCAAGTGAGAGAGGATGTCAGAGATTTTTTCTAAAGATGAAAGCAAGGGATATTCTCTCATTTCGGCTCATCTCTCCCTCTCTCTCTTTTAAAATCCTTGAAGTATCATCCATGTTTCTACGACAAAGAAAGAGAGAGAGAGAGAGAGGGGGGGGGGGGGGGGGTTAATGTTATTTACATCCCACGCTGTGTTATGTGGTCTGTCACTTCTCATTTTCTCCCAGGGCTGTCCAACTGGAAGACTTCAGTCAACTCTCTCCAAGCCTGTATTTGCTGAGGTAATTACAAAGTGACAGCTTTAAATCCTCTGCCACACACACACACACACACATACACACACACACACACACACACATACACACACACACACACACACACACACACACACACACACACACACACACATACACACACACACACACACACACACGCACACGCAAAATATGGGAATATGGGAATATGGCTCTGTGGCATTTCAGATTCTGAGCTCAGTTAGGTAAAACCTGGGACGTGCATCTCTTGTTTGTAATCAACAGCTACATAACTGCATAGAAGATATCTAGTGCACTCAGCAGATTCCAAAAAAAGTATACAATGATTAATAATCCTGATCATTTTATAGCTTGGAGATGGAATGAGTATGAGATCAATGAGAGGCATTTTTGTTGGCTATCTGTAATTCCCCATAAAACACATGTGGGATGCAAACACACAAACACGTCCACCTCCCATATTCACTTAGAGGTGATTGTAAGAACATCTTTGATCTTTTTTTTTCTTTCTTCTTCAAGGAGATGCATTGCCTTTACACATAATCCATGACAGGCATAATGTGATTTGGTAGTATCTCTAAATGGCAGGGAAAACCAGCTGACAGAAATTAATAAGTTACCACGGCAATAAAGGAACCGGAGGAGGAGGGGTTGTGAGGAGATGGTGGAGGTGGTGGGCTAACCTGGCAGCAAAACACACAGCTCATTAAATTATCTTTTGGGGCATATCGTCATGGTAAAAGTTGCATGCACGCGGAGCTCAACCTGCCCTATCTGCAGCTGCACACCACGCTGGATTGTCGTCTCCACTTTGGATCATTACTTAAATATAAACGGAGGATGGTAGGAGTCACAGGCTCGATGTTATGAACAAGCTGGAGACCAGTGGGGACCTCTGGGCCTCCTCTCACTTCAGCCTAAATCTACACAAAGGGGGCAACTTTGACCAATTGCAAACTGTCTTGACAGAGTTTACCAGAAGTCTAAACAGGGACAGCCCATTATTCCGACGGGCAATTATTCTGAACCCCAATAGTACAAAAGATTTCCCGTTTGTCCAACCCAAAGACAAACACCCATTGTTCCGATGGGCCATTGCTCCAGAAATACCCACACTCTCCCTGCAACAAGCAGAAGAACATAACATGCAGAATGACGTCATCGGACCTTCCCTGTCGCAATATTTTTGTTCCTACTATGGTGAAAGCATGACCCACCCCACTCTGCCTCTGATTGGCTAGTACTCGTTGCCTTTGTTGGTTGGGTTGGTTCAGTTTAGGAATGAAGAATGAGATTGGTTAGGTGTAGCCTTTAGATTTAGGGTAAGATTATCAGTGTAAGCCAATCAGAGGCAGAGTAAGACGGGTCATGATTTTGTCATGCTATAGTAGGAAAAAGAAAATTGCGTCAGGGCAGGTCCGATGACGTCATTCTGCATAATAATTAGCCATGTTTTTCTGTTACAGGAAGAGCAATGGGCCATCGGAACAATGGGTGTTTGTTTTTGGGACAACAGGCTGGCGGACAAATGTGCTTTTGGCAAAATGGGATATTTTTGGAATAATGGGAACAATGGCATCGCACCGTATAAACTGCTCTTCAATAGAGTTTGTCAGTCATCGGACAGGAGTGGAGTTGTGACAAAAATGTTTACATGGATTAACTGTTTTAACTTACTGTCCAGCAACCAACTGAGGGCGCAAGTAGTCTCTACATCACCGAACTTCCAGCACCACCCATTTCACAAGGATGCATGAATGAATTTTGGTGTGCCAATTTCTATACTGCCTGGGCACTAAATCCAGACGTAGTTCACCTAAAAATGATAATATGAGTGTTTTTTTCTGCATCATATCCGAGAGTTTGTCTGAGATTGATTCCAGTCAAACTGTGGTACAGTATGTGTGCTGTCACAAAGTAATACATACTCCCACTGGAATCATCTTGTAGATGATGAGAAGAGAATGGCCTTCAAGCCTGACTTGATTTCATATTAGACGGTATATGTCACTGCTTTGTTGACCGTTGGGATAAGTACACTCCACTGGTCATGCTCATGTGGCTCCACCCACCCCTACATTGTTCTCCATTTTCCCTGTGTAGCCCTTCATCGTTTCCACAGCTGCACTTTGATGTGAAAAGTATTAAGTAAATGCCCCACGTATCGGAACAACAGTAAACAAGTGTGAAAGCAGAACAGCGTGGTTACAAGGTAGGGGGCCAGTTGAGCTGGACACACCAGGGCTCAACAGACACAAGGGTGCACGTGTGTGAATGTGTAGGCACGTTCACACACGTGCACCCTTTATCTGCATAAATATGAATGTGTGTGCATGTAGGTAAACAGCAATGTGGGATGCATGAATCTTCTGCAAGTAACAACATCTGGATTTGATTTGCAGTCTGATATGTATAGTAGACACATAAATAAAGCAAACCAAACTTTATCTAATTTTAAGAAAAATATGTGGATCTGGAGCATTGCACAAATGTTAGTTTGCAAAGTGGCAGATAAGGGAAAGGATTTTCAAGGTGGCACAGTTGTTCATGTCCAGTGGGGAGAAGTGGGCCAGATGTGGCTTTATGGGTTGCTGTTGGCTTGGTGTGTAAGAGCATGAAAGACAGACAGACAGAGAGAGAGGGATGGAAAGCAGAAAGAGAGAGTGTGAGGGAGCGAGGCATGTCATGCTCGCCAAAACACTCAGCAAGAATCTGATTTATTTGGCAACTGCAAGATGGTGGTCTGAGTACAAGAGGCCACCTACACCAGTGTCTGACCTCTGACCCGCTTCGACTTCTGAACTCAGCTGTCCTTGCTAAATCTACACCCAGACAAGAGGGATGAGCTGTTATTGGGGAGAACACACACAGGCAAACATACCCACAAACACACAAAGACACACATGCTTGCATTTAGGCCAGGGCACACACACGTACAGGTGTGTGTGCAACACATGGACATCGTCAGATGTGGTGTGAAAAGACTTCACGTGATGGAGAAGGAAGAGAAGTAAAAGGGTAGAGGAGAGGACATGCCAAGGAGCCAATTTGACTTTTACATTGTTTCTATGGTTTTAAAGCTCTTGTAAACTGTGTTTAAGTATTTCTCTATAACATTAGATATTCATGAACAAATGAACAAAAATGAAAGTTAAAGTGGATATTTATTAGCTTAACATTTAATCAGGAGTGTGTGTGTGTGTGTGTGGTTTGTTCAGATTTGACGGAAAATGCACAAACCGCTGTCAGATTTTGATTCAAATGTTGCTAAACTCTGACTACAAAAAAAGTTTTTGATGTCACCTTTTGCAAGATTTTCCAAACTTTTAACTCTGTGAACAGCAAAGTCAAACAGAAATATGGAAATCTGTCGTGAAATAACAAACACTAAAATTGTGCATTCTTGTCGGATCCCATAAGAAGCTGATTGAGAAAATAGGTTTTCAGGATCCTTTAAAAGATTACTTTACCCAAATTACCAAAATTCTTTTTGATAAACTCAAAATTCAACCGCGCAGACAGTTCTGCTTTTGAGACATCTTTCGCTAAGATTCATGCATCCTCTACAAAGTTGAATGATTGATAATAATTATAGATGATAGCAATGACATTTTTCAGTTAAAAACTATAAAAGAGCATTTAGTAGATCTCAGCCCGGTGTGTCTCCCTGTCACCTCCAAAAAAGAAGATTTAAAGCTCACGAAATCTGCAGATGTTCCGATTCATAATGAGAACAAACCTTTCTATGGATGTCAGTTTTTGAGGCACGACAAAACATGCAAAGTCTTGTTTTTAGACTAGCCGATTGCCGGAAAGGCCTTTTGTTACTGACGGGTTAAGACGAGTGAGGAGTCATAAAACATTTGATAAAATTTTGGAAATCACTGCAACCAAATCCTACAGAGTATACAGTCATATATTTACACAACAAATATTAGACTAATGGTCCAGTAGTATGCAAGATTAGCGTCGGACACACACACACACACACACACACACACACACACACACACACACACACACACACACACACACAAAGCAGATGAGCCCCCCAAGATTTACGACTGGCGGACATAGAAAGTCATAATTTTACTCTGGATTTTTCACAGTATACTTCAGACAATATCTCCTCAGTGAAATGTTTCTCCTCACCGTCAGGAGTATAAAGATAAGTTGTTGTGAATTTTTTCAATTGTAAATTTACAAAGTGACACCTAAAACAACATTGCATTCATCTCCATTATATTGAGGTTCAGGCAGAAATCTTAAAGTTTGAATTCTCAAAACCTGGACAAATAAAACCAGAAATATCTGTAAGGCTAGAAACCACCAGAAGTTACTGAGAAAATATGTAAAGATTGTAATTTTGGGGTAAATCCTCTTTCATGTGTTTTAGGCCCTGTCCTCCTACTTTTATCCTCCATCCCTCATTCTCCCCTTTCCCCATACAGATGGTGTCTGGGCTGTGACCTTGGACACACACACACACGCACATGCACACGCACACACACACACACGCACACCCATCTGCTTGCACTTAGACTGTCGTAATTCTCGTTCTCTCTCCCTCAATGTTTCCCTCTCTCTCTGTCTCTGTCTCTGTCTCTGTCTCTCTCTCTGTCTCTGTCTCTCTCTCTCTCTCTCTCTCTCTCTCTCTCTCTCTCTCTCTCTCTCTCTCTCTCCAGTTCTCGTCTCTTCCTCCCTTTGTCGTCCTTATTGTTGTTTCCATGCCTTTGAAACTTAAAAATATCCCACCCCGATTGTGTTCTGTACATTTGGTTACCATGGTGATTGCCATGTAGAGCAAGCAAAAGGAGTGTGTGTGTGTGTGGTGTGTGTTTGTGTGTGTGTGTGTGTGTATGCATGTGTAATGTGTGTTTGTGTGCCAGTAGCATTGCTATCAGCCAAGCACAGAGTCTAAAGCTATTTTCTAAGGAAACAACAACTAAAAGAGAAACACCCACCACCCCCTTACTTTGGTTTTTCTTCCCCTATTTTCTTTTCTTCTTCTCATCTTTCTCATTCTCCATCTTTTTTTTTCTGGCCATCCTCACTCTCCTTCATCCCTATCTTTCTCTACTGCCCCATTCAGTTCTCTCTCTCCATCTCTCGCTCTTCCATCTTCCAGGCCCTCCCTCTCTGCGGCAGCCTTCAAACGCCCTCCATCGCCCTACTGCACCCCATGGCAACAGCTGAGAGAGTGAGCGAGGAGGAGAGAGACGGCGGGAGATTGACAGGAGGTTTCTTGTGGGAGTTGTACTGTATTTGGTTGTGATACTGAGTGAATTCTCAGACTCATCTGGCATGCACATTGCAGCCCACTGACGACAGCAGCATCACAACATCAAAGTGTCGGCTTATACCTCCTCACTACCAGTGGCCCGAGAAACTGACACACACAACATTGTGGAACTGGTTTTAATGAGAGGTACCCCTCTGCATGTGTGTGGCTGTCATCCCTGCTCGATTGTTGGGCCTTCTCTGTGTTTATTTGTGTGCTGGTGTGTTTGTGATAAATGAGGATTCATATTTTATGTTTTGATGACGTCTCTCCTTGAAATATGCACATGTGTAACTTTTTGGCAGTGCGTTTCCACACATGCCTCAGTAAATGTGTACACACGCTTGGTGATGGACAGATATTTCAATGTGTGTGTATTCTTGTGTGTCATCAAATTAGATTCATATTATTCCACCATATGTTGTTCCCTCCTGTTTTGTGTACATGTAATTATGCTCATGTGAAGTTCTCTGTGTGTTTGTGTATGTTTAAAGCCATGCAAGAGTTCATTCCCGCTGATCAAGGGAGCAATGGGCTCTTTTAATCTCGGGGTGGTCCCCATGTGCATCCACCACCCTGGGCTGATCAAGGGCAGTGCAGAAAGGGAGGAGCAGCCAAAAAGGCCTGGTGGGTCTGTTCATCGGACTGAGTCAGCTTGCAGCAAAAGTGGATCTCAGCAGCCTATTACACTTAGGCAGGGATTACTGAAACCACAGAATGATATTGATTGATGTATTTCTTCCTGCTTTCAGTCTGTTAGGTGATAATATACACCCTCAGGGAGATATTTGAGACGGATAACAAAGTGCTGAAACAGAGAGGGGGAGAAGGGCATCTGCAAAAATACAGAATCTGATGTCACTTCACTTTGGTCAAATGCCTTTGTCGACACCTTGCTCGGGTGTTAAAGGGTAATTCTGGTTTATTACAACATGGGTTTTGTAATAATTAGATCATTTAAGTGATAATTCCCCCATTCGCCTTCATTTTCTTTTCCATATAAGTTTGACTGATGTGGTTTGATTCAAATCTGTGTGACTGTTTATGTTTCTCACTCAAAACAGCAGCTTGTTGCTAGTGGAAACAAGGTTGATGTGAGCGGTGGAGACTGAACCAGAACAGTAAAGTTGCGAGCTGTAAAACTAAAACAATGAGCTTCGAGCGACGTCTTTCATAATAAACGTTACTTTTGTCACTGTTAATATAAATATATCTGTAGCGCTGGTTATCAATCTAGATTGTTTTGGTGTAAGTGTTGGAGGTATCGGCCGTAGAGATGTCTGCCTTCTCTTCAATATAATGGAACTAGATGGCGCATGTCTCTTTACATAAATCATGGCCCGGTTTCTCAAATGAATCCACAGACCTTGTTGTGAGCAGTTTCATGTAGGAACAATTTTCTTTCTAACAAACGACATCCTCCTGAGCATGAGCCTCTCGTCCAAGAGAAGATGCACACTTCCTTCTGCATGGTGATACAGTTGGCGGTGTAGTTCGGTAGAAAATGAATATTTCATGAAATGGTCTGGGGATTATCTTGAGTTACCGGGTCATGATTTATGGAAGGGGAAATTATTGAGTTATTCAAATGTATTTTTTTGACGCTTTTAGCACCACAAGCCGAGCACCATCTAGTTCCATTATATTAGAGAGAAAGCAGACATCTCTACAGCTGATCTCTCCAACACTCACCAACTCACACCAAAACAATCTACATTGATAAATAGCTCTACGGGTAAGAGGAAAAATATATTGTTTTGATTTTGGGGTGAACTGTCCCTTTAAGAGAAAAGGACGGACAAGGTGAGAAATAGAAAATGTGGCTGTGCTATTTTCGTGTACATAAAGATAGAAAACCAGGTACCCAACTGTAGAGGGCTAGAAGGGATGATGGAGCTGTGTGTAGTAAGTCCCAGATTGCAAGTCACATTTAAGACAGTGGATGGGGAGTGTATTCCGATAAGCTTCTTCCAGGAAGTCCTGTGTTTCCGTGGTTGGTAATTACCTCTCCTGGAGACTGACCAGGGTGAGAAATAAATCTAGACGTGTGTGCACTGTAGGGATGATGGCTTTAGCTCATGGTAAAGGTGACACACACACATGGACACACAGATAAAGATACACTCAATTACACATAGAAACACTATTCCTCAATCTACCTAGCGACAAGCAGCAAAACAGGGATTTGAGACAGGAGCTTTCTCTGATAAACTCCTGTTGGCAAGTCCTGCAGCCAAATAAAGTCTCCCGCCTGCGTGTACATGTGCCCACAGCAGATGTAATGTATCTTCATCCTCTGCTTCTCTAATACTTGTCGCACTGTTCAGCCACTGAGCTTTTGGGTCTGATCACTTCTGATACTGCCTCTCTCTCCTCCACCTTCCCAATCCCTTCAAACAAACTTGTTTTAATGAAAATACATTCCTGGGTTTGGCGGATTTAGCGGATTTTCCTCCCACTCTCATCTCTCCTTTTCTGTCCAGGATTTTCTTGTGGAAGGGGGGGGGGCGGGGGAGTGCTGAAGCTCTAGCAGCATTTTAAAAAGTGCTGACGCCACAGTGCTGAGCATTTCTGTGTGCATTCAAGAAATGAGGAATGCATCTCCAACCGGCTTATAGAGAGGCAGAAAGAGTGGTAGAGGTAGGGAGTGGAGAGGTAGGTCGAAAGGATGGGGGAGAGAAAGAAAAATAGAAGGTGACAGTGGGACAAATAAGTAAGGAATACTCCAAGTCATGCACTGTAGTGCACCTTGTTAGACTGACCATAAGCAAGGAGGCAGAAGATCAAGCAAAGCCGCAATATGTACACTGTATCACAAACAGGAGGTCACAGTTGACTGCATCAAGGCCTGCTGCCATGCTTACTCTACTCCCCACTTTGACAAAGAGCAGCCTTATATAGCCTCCAAAGTTAGGTCGTACCAAAAACAGGGGTGCTACAGCCAGAGTGTTTCCGACAGAACAGTTAAAGACAGATCAAATAATAATAAACATGAACTCTACATATTCAACATGAATTCAACAATATAAATATACTTATTATGTAAAAACTACTATAAAGCTACAAAAATGACTATACAAACATTTACCAGCCCCCACTTCATCCTGCTCAGTGGAACCCTCCTGGAACGATAACAAGGTGTTTCCAAAGTGACTCTTTTAGCAGCGGTCCATGGATGTTGGAGACCGGAGAGAACAGTTAAGTGTCTGATTCATTATGCGGTTATTACATCTGTACATTAGCGTTAGCCTATCATTTTAGCCACAGAAAGATCGCTGCGTTCGCTACTCAAACCATGTATTTATTCTCTCACAGGGGGCACAGCCAATCCAACAGACTGGTGTGGAGAACACCCATCCAATCAAATATGTCTCCAGACATAAACCATCCAATAAAGTTTTAAACCAAACGTGCTTGTGTCCTTCTTAAACACATAAATATAAGTGTCTGTGCATAACATGAACAATACACAATCGTGTAAAAACTGTATATGGGTTGTCAATTCTGAGCTACACAAACGTAACGGAGACCGAGATCAGACGGCGACTGAGGTGGCAGGTCATTTTAAAGAATATATTGGAGAAAAACTGGCTTTAACCGACAGGTTTCATAAAACTTAACAAACAGGGGTTTGTTTATGAAGCGGGCTTTAACCAAGATTTTGCCAAAAGAATGTGGACTCACAGAGACGTCTGTGTTTTATACGTTAAAAGGTCAAAGAAGAGGTCGACGCTGTAAACGTAAATAATGTATAGCAAAAGGAGTAAACCAGTTGAAGGGCCACAGGGGCCCATTGTTGATCTCATACTTTCAAAATATGGCTCTGATAGTTTAAAACATTTACAAGAATGGTGTGCCAATATTATTTTATACTATTTTAATTCTGCTATTTTTATAATGGTACTTCAGACTTATTTACATCAACACTGTGATTATTGTACTGTAAATGCTCTTACTCTGTCCTTGTACTAATTGTTATGTTTTTGATGTGAAGCACTTTGGGCTGCAATTCTTGTATGAAAGGTGCTATACAAATAAAGCTTATTATTATTATTATTATTATTATTATTATTATTATTATTATTATTATTATTATTATTATTATTATTATTATTATTATTATTATTATTACCTCTGCCGAGGAGGGTTATGTTTTGGGTTAGGGTTGTCTGTTTGTCAGCAGGATTACAGACAAAGTAAAGGCTCATGAAACTTGATGCAAGCGTGAAGCATGAGACAAGCAAGAACCCCTTTTTCACTTTCATTAACATTTTGAGATAGGACAAAGCCTCAGCGAAGATCTGCTCTCTCCCAGTGTCCTTCTAGTATTGTCATGAATTATGAGTTGTTCCAACAAGGCCAAGAAAAAAGGCTCAGTAGAAAGACAGAGTTTGTGAAATTCCTATTTGGTGGGTCATGCAAATATATCATAATTATCAAAAGCATAATAGAAGTGACATATGGTGACAAAATGGTGGGGGCCGGATAAAACCACAGACATTGCCATACCACAATAATCCGCAGCAGATGATGCCTGACACACACATGTGCTCCATGAGGACAGTGGCTTTGATGGCCACACAGCCATGATCATTACTTCCTGCACACTGATTTACCGTGCATGCATCTGTGATGCATTTATAATTACTGATATCACGGACTGTGAGTGAACCCTTCCCTAAATATGCCTTAAAACCTTGTGAATGCACCTAGTGGGTATTTTGATTTGAATGCAGAAACATCACATCATATGCCAACTGGCAATGATAAACCTTCTGGTTTGGTAATCTGAGGAGTGACAGCAGCTATGGAAACAGTGACACGTCAGGCCAAACCACAGCTCTCTAACAGTCCCTCACCCTCTAACACAGCATCCATCTATTCATCCATCCGTGCACGCATCGGCACTGGCCAAATCCTCAAAGCCTCATTCGCAGGAAACGACATGTTTAAGTGTTGACCTCCTACACAGCTGTGAACAGTGTTGGAATCCCTTTCCGAGAATCGTTGAGGTAAGCCTGACAGGCCAGAGGTCTGTTAGCAACCACTGGCATGAGGATAAGACGGGGGAGCCATCACTGATGAAACGCACTAATTGAAAGCAAAAGGTTCATAAAAATGGGAATACTGTGGAGTCGATATTACAAATCACATTTAAATGAAAACATGGACAGAAAAACATGAGCAATTGGAGTTAAACAAACAAAAAAAATACTTTGAAGAGACACATGCTTAAAAGAGGCACCCACTTCATACAAGCCAAAAAAGGAATCCAAGCACAAACTTACAATGAGTCTATGGGAGCTTTGTGATTGAACAAATGGGAAAGGGGAGGACACTGAACATCACTCGGTGTCTCTCACTGTTGACTGTGGTCCATAGGTTCTGCTGAGAGAGCGAAGAGTCCTCTTCTCCCGCCGTCCCTTGTCATCCTTCAACGTCCTTGACTCTCCACTTCAGGCAGCTCTCTGCCCCTTGGGAGGCCCGGGCACTGCCAGCTGAGCTGCCTTGTCGACAGCTCTCTCCCATGGCTGGCCTCCGACGCCTCGCTTTGTACTGGAACAGACAGGAAGAACACCCCTGAAGATAAGCATGGGAACATTTCATCACAGGGAGCACAGGGGACATCGGTGGTCACAGACAGGTAGATATATTCTATTATTCACAGCCCAGCAAGGGCGTCAGATCTCCCTGGCAATCGCTACAGAGGATGGTGTCAGAGGTGACATCAAAAAGACAAGGGCTCGGTGACAGCCGCCGACTACGCCACCGCCGAGGTAATTCCCAGGTGCCCCGGCAAGGGTCCCTACTCTGGAAGCAGCAGCGGGATCAGGAAAGGTCACCTACAACACAGGTCAAAGCTTTGATCCAATCAGAGGGAAATCCAGCAGGTAAGGGCTTTTATGAGCGAGGGATAGAATGAAATCGTTGGCTGTCATTTTTTTTTCCAGAGGCAAAACATGGAGTCAAAGGGAAGCAGGCAGCAGCCCCATCATTATTTAATACACAGTTTGCTAAAACTTAGTGTGGAAACAAAAAAAGGACCTATTATAACCGTTATTATTGAACTGCATATTTTATGAGGCTCCTCCCGATTAGAAAGTCAATTGGCGGTTATGTATTCATGCAGGCAGTGAAAAGGCACAGAGACAGTGACCCTCAAGCTTGACCTTGCACGCTTTGAACTTTTTCTTCTCAGCCCCCCTTCCTGTCTCTCTCTTTCTGCGTGCACTTGGTCCCCAGGAAGATATGCTTTGGTTCAGGCCGTCCAGCTGCATAAGTAAACCACATTACATTTTAGGAATGTAAATAGCAGAAAGTGCTTTTGTGAAAAGTTCATTGGATGCTCCCGGCTGGACCACATAATTATTTAGAGAGCATATTTAAATACCTCTTACGATTATGGAGGAATGCACGCAATTTTCCCTTTCAATGTCCCAACCGGTCATTTGGTCTGGAGATAGGAGGTCACAAAGACAAAGTGGGAAACTATAGAAATGCTGCGCGCCATGGCAATGAACTGCGGTGAGGGAGGTGATCTGTTCAAGAGTTCTCACTGCTCTTTGGACCCAAAACAAGAGCCAGTGTCTACTACTGGAGTATTATCAGGCAGGAGAAACGGACTACATGGAATGACATTACCTAATTGGGATACAAAACAATTACAGGAAAAAAACAAGTAATCAGATTACCAATACCTTTTGTAAACATGGGGATTATTAGCAGGAGAACAAGTTTAAAATACATTAAAAAAAGGAACAATATACTACCATCCACATGTGCACACATTACAACACTTTACGACACAAGTCTCAAACAACGGCCTCTAACGTTACTGAGAGAAATGTTTTCACTGTTTGAAAATGTCACCATTATTTTTGTTTGTCGCAACATAGTTTCATTTAAATTAATTTATATGGATACTGCTGGTGCTCCTAGTTAAAATCCGGCAACATTAGAAATGCCAAAGGAATCTTGTCCTTGGATGATGATGACAGCATCTCACAGCTGGAAGGCATAACCTGCACTGTACTACAATGTTGTTCCCCTTTTCTGCTTTACACACTAGATAATGGCGACATTGTAGCAATTTCCTTTTCTAACAGGTAAAAAGTAAATGTATTGGAACACATTTTTAAAGGAACCCTCCCCATCCCTGAGTATGATAAACATCCACAGACCGAGGGCTCCAGACTGACACAGCTGCAGACATGCAATGATATCATTGCAATTGAATACCATTCGTCAGGCTTTAAAGACACAATTTGTCAGGAGTGTCAGCAGAATGCAGCGTCATCCCCCTCGTTGGCTAAACAGACACGTTAAGCTGGAAAAAATACTTGTCATACCCGATTCCTGCCAAGATAACTCTGATGCATGCACGATTTGCTGAGCTGTTTATATTTTCGCAAAAGATCAAGTGGAGGCTATACTTTGCACTGCACACACCACAGCTGCCATGTGTAGAAACATGGCTGAGCTCAGATCGGCTGCCATCGCCTATCACTTCCTCCTCTCTGCGAACTTCACACACAGACAGGCCTGACTTCCTGTCTGTCTGGAAGATTGCCTGTCTCAGGGGGGAAGGGGACATGTCTCTGGAATGACAGAACTGCTCTGTGCGTGTATGTGTGTGTGTGTGTGTGTGTGTGTGTGTGTGTGTGTGTGTGTGTGTGTGTGTGTGTGTGTGTATGTGTGTGTGTGTGTGTGTGTGTATTTGTCTATCTACAGTGAAATATGCAATGGTCCTGCTTTGCCAAACACAATCACTTTCAAACATTGAGCTAAATCTCTTCTCACGTCCTTCTCATGTCCTCTACCATATATTCTGTTGTTATGCAGACAAACAAAGGTATATACTCTGAATCCCCCCCACCACCATGATCAAATGCAACAACACTGACAACCAAACATCTCCTCAGCTCACACACAACATCCCCAAAGGTAGGCTGATATATGAGTAAATGTGTGGATAGCTGTGATCTCTTTTTCTGTCAAACATCAGTGTCTTCTCCCAAGACAAGAGATTGGTGACAAGACACAAAAACACACTCAAACAATAAACGGTGTTCTTGAGGAGGTGATTGAAGAATGATAATTAATGATGAGCATGCAGCAGGACAAAGATGCTCTCTAAAGACTAGCCTGCTGTCCCCCAAGGGACAGAACGGGGCTTCAATTAACTGACAGGCGGGCGTATTAGAATTTCTATCATGAGCCTTGGTGGGCTAGTGAGATGCAGGACTACAATGCTTTGAAAAGCAGTGGTTTCCCCATCAAACACGTCCTCTAGGTCCATTGATCTGCTGGGTGGTATGTGTCCTTGGAGATACGTGTCTTCTTCCTCAAAGCTCTTTGTTGCCAGTACCTCATTTTCCTGCTCTGAGTTTTAGTGCAGCAGCAACAGCAGAATCAGCTGCATTCATTCTCACACAACAGAAAGAGCACATCCACATCATGTGACGCCAGCTCATGAATACAGGTGATGTGACCATCTCAGGACTGAACATACTACTTGTATGAATTTTTTAATGCACATACTAATGCAAAATCTCATTTGAATAAGCTGCATTCAAATACAACTGCAGTTTTCAATATGTCCTGGCCAGGTAGATAGTCCTGTGCTAATACCACCAACCTAGTCTGGTTCCAGACCCCTTATTGCCGCCCACAGCTCTGACTTGTTTAGCAACTCATTGAGGTCTGTTGTTTTTGTTACTGGTTGTAGAAACAATCAACCAATCAGAACGTTGTATAAGGGATTAAGAATGGGGAGGTCATCTTTTGTCATAGCATGCTAGCTGCATAGCTACATCCTTGAAGAATTGCCAAATAACACTTGGTTACACTTTCTATGAAGACCACATCTATATATGAGGCTATTCATATTAAATTATACCCTAATGCCTTTATAATGCTTCATGACTACACATATAAACACAAATAATGCACTAAATCAACAGTCATAACACATTATAGATGTGAATTAAAATGATTTGTAAGTGTCTTATGGATGCTTTGGTTTAGCTATAAACTAGAGGTTGACTGATGTGGCTTATAGTACATCATGACCAATACTCACCTATACACACCTCAACAATCAACTGTAATTAGGACTCATAGTATGCTGTAATAGTCAATACAAGTTATCATTGCATGTATTCAGTAAAGTGGAGTACATATTGATCTATAATAATGCTTGCTTCATTATGACGTTTCATTGTTGGTGGTAAGTAAAGAGTAATACATTTTCATGCATTTAAAAGAATCTGCATCATAAGTGATTGTTAAGCATATATGCATTACATAATCTACTTATTTATCTGATCTTTGTGAATGAAGTTAACTGCAGCTTTTATATTGACTGAAAATAAAGTCCATAAGACGGATACGTCACTCTCTGCTGCAGAAAGAAATGGCGATTCAGTCTCATTATCAGGCCCCCACAAACCCTGCTTTCACACCAAAAGCAGCATGTGATTCACATTGCACAAAGCAAGGCCAATATTTGGAAGGGGCATTCAATTCACACATGAAGCTCAGTTTACTCGTCACGAGGACTAGCCTACTACTCAGCTTGTAGAAACAATTGAATAATATCTTCTGTTGCTCTAGAAAAACCTTTACAAAGTCTGACAAAATAACCCGGGAGGGTCTAATAAAAGAAACCATTGTGTTGCATTATAAGAAATGCAATGTTTCTGGGGCTTGACCCGTTCTAGGTGCTCAACTCCAAAATATCTCAGCTTCTGCTGTTTCAACTTAGACCGTTCTTTTTTAAATCTTTCTCTTTCTCCCAAAGGTATCTAAGTGTGATATTAATAACACCTGCAATACTGACTCTCTCTGTAATGGATAGTTTAGCTGTGCTTCACAAGGTTTTGCAGCCCAAGTTCAACTAAATTAGTCATTGACCCCAAATATGATGCCATTCATGACTCGCATCCAACGTCATTCCAGTATTGATAAAAGGTGAAAGTTATGAAGGCGCCAATTTCACTCAAGAGTCAAAGTCATTTTTGTGGGTCTTTCAATTTCCAGAGTTATGTAACCCCATTCTACTTGGGAAGAAAATCTCAGGAATGGCAAAACAAAATATGAAGGACGACCGAGATATCACATCACACAATTCATTTGTGAGTGTCCGTAGCATAGTTAGCTGCTTGATAGGATGACCAATGAGGAACTCATACCTGCTTACGTATTTGATGTAAAACTGATGTTAGACATGTCGGAATCAACTGTAAAGTATCAGGAGCTTATGGCCAAGTGGCCTCCATGCCTCTGCCAGAAACCCCCCACATGACCACTGACGTCAGCAGGCGTTCTCACCAGCCGACTCCCCCTTGAACTGCTGGGTCAGTTTCCTGTTAGACCTTGACACAATATGCATGAATGCTCCATCTCGCTGCGTTGCCTCCCTGTGAAGTGGTGTTCAGGTTACATTCCTCCCAGCTAAAGCCCTCGGCCCTCCCCAGTCATAGTAGATCTGTAAACTGTTTACACTTCACTTCCCACACCTGGAAGAGGGCCAAGACAAACCTGGAACCAGGCCCACAAGAAGGAACCAACAGATAGGCCCTTAGATTTCAGCAGGAGAGGAGGGATTGTGTCTTGGGCTGGAGTGTGTACTAGGAGTATTGACTCACCCCCAGCACCAACACCACCCCACTCTCCTTTTCTCTCTCCTAAAGAGAGTGTTGTAGAGGAAGTTTGATCTGGAAACAGATACATGTGTTCAAGAGTCTGCTGGCCCACAAACTAAGATGCAGTGTGCTCTCATCCAATACATATCTCCTCAAGTCTTCTCATAACACTATTAACTATGTTCTGATGTACAGTGACTAAACAAAGGTTTATATGTGGACGCTTCATTCATGCTTACTTTATTTATGTGGATGCTTATGGTTTACATTTGTAAATGATGGTTATTTTACTCTCCCGTCTCTCTTTCTGCATGTGATAAAACCTTCCTTGAAATCACAGTAGCAAATCCAGCAGTGACGCACAAGTGTTCGGGCGTACATCACGCTTTTAGTCCCAGTGAGGATATCACAGCTAACTTGTGCTTAAACCACACACCACTTCGGCCACGTCCATTTTCATGCACCTCATGTAAATGAAAGTCCAATCCCTGACATATTCTGCAAGTGTGATGTAAGTCTAGGACAGGCAGAAATCATCTGTTCCCCTGGTGCTCACAGCGAAGCTCTATGAACCAGGAAAACAAGCAACTGAAATAATGAGGGAGGACCTGCTGTATACTTTACGATAAAAAAAAATGAATCACTTAGTACAAAGGCAAGGGAATTCAGAGAGTCATATACAGATATGCACTGTAGGCAAACACAAAAATAGAAACCAGATTATGGAAAGATACTATGCAAAAGTGTGCCATGTGAATACCAATTATTTTGTTTGATGATTTCATTTACTACTGAAATTATGGAAGAGAGATATATGCACTAAATGTGCTGAGGGAGAGCGTGGAAAATTAGAGCAAGACCTACATTTTGTAGTTTGAGCCCTTGAGTGAGAGGAGGGGATACATCCAAATGTAGTGGACTGTCTCAAAGCCAGGCTACATAATACAACAGAAATAGAAAAATATGTCAAGCACATTTACAGTACAAGCCTGGCCCAGCCTATTAATTGCCCCTGTGTCCAATTTGTAATTGACAGTGGCAAGGAAAGGCATTTTCTAAGACTGGAATTAGGGGAGGATGAGAGAGGGAGACATAGAGTGACAGAGAGAGAGAGAGTAAGCCCATTGCCCCAAACTAGCATGTCCTGCAGTGACATGTATATTGAATACCAATCAGAGGCATAGGGCTTGCCAGCCCCAGCGCAGCACTCATTTCCAATGCACAAACTGTAGCTCAATCAGTAGGGCCCTGGCGGATAACAAGGGATCGCTTGCCTGGCTCTCTGAATATTAGCTAATGCCACATTTGCAAGTCTTCAAGAGCAAAGAGAGAGTGGGTGAGTGGGGGGAGGGCAAAGAGAGAGATGAGGGCGATACGCAGGGATGAAGAAACAGAGAAGGGGAAGATAAAGATAGAAATAGATAGCAAGAGGAGGAGAGAAACGTAAAAAAAAAACTGTGCTCTGTTTGGGACTGTAGAGAAAAAAAAGAGATTATTTTGTGCAATAAAATAAAAAAAGCTGTGAATGGCTTTGTAGTGCACAAGTGATGGAAGTGATGCCTGGATGGGGATTATGGTCTTTTCATCATAAAGCCCCATCTGGTATACTAGCAAGACCACGTCTGTCCAGGCCCCTCGCCCTTTAAAGTGGCGGCTTGGGTTACACATCAATCCAGTCCAATTGCAGCTGTGCCTGGAAAAAAATAAGGCAGAGCATTCTACACATACATGGTGAAGCACAAGCTAACATGCACACACACTCACAGAAAGAAATGCTCATCAATTACAAAAATCTGTGTACACATGCAAATAGACAGATGGATGAATGGAGAGGCAGACTGAAGGACAGACAGACAGGCAGAGATATGTCTCACACACACACACACACACACACACACACACACACACACACACACGTACACACACACAAACCAAGTCCCACAGAAACAATGGTAAAACACAAAAAGCACAGCTCTGTTTTTGAAGCATGTCTATTTCAAACTTGAAAGAGCCAACCATAAATAAAACCAATGGGCAGCAATGCGAGATAAATGAATAGCAGATCGTTCACCAAACCCCTCCTCATCTTTTGACTAAACCACTTGTCCGGTGTCTGACAGATGTTCCAGCTATGGAATCTGATGTGTGCATGCCCATGTGTGTGTTACTATGAGTCTGTGTGCTTGCATTGACTGGCAGGACATTATCATTTGTCATTTGCTTGTACTCTTTCTGTGGATATCCATCATGGCCGCTTACATACATAAACCTGTCATAGGCTCAGATTATATAAGAACCAGATTTGCCTTTAGTACAGTGGCTGCATGTGCAACACATAAGCCGTTTTCTCATATTCCGGAGAACCAGGTCTGCACATTGTCCGGAGTTTCCCTCACAGGCATCACACAACAGGAGATTGTCCGTCTCAGAAGGTTCTCACTTACATAATAATAGTCCGTTTGGTTTAGGCGAGGGGCGGTGCCTGGGTAGAGCCTGGTGTAGGCACATCGTAATTTGGTCAATTGACTCTATTTCTGAATAAGCGAACACAATTCACACATGGGCTCATTCGGACATTACACGGACTAGAGACACGATTGGGACCTTTGCGTTCTCACACACGTACATCATTCCAGAGTTCCAGATGGTACAGAAATGGTGCAGTGAGATATGCTGCACTACATCATAGGACTGCAGAGATATAGTTTAGTATCCACCATCAAGGGACCTAATTAATATACATACACATACAGTATGTTCAGTCTTATATCAACTGAATATTTACCAATTCAATTTGCACTATGCTACATGTACCAACAGATTCCTTTAGACTGCTACTACATAAAATCTTTCATGTGTTTTGGGAATCTGTGAATTGGAACCATTAAATCTTCAAACACTTAGCATATTTAAAAACAATTAGTATGATTAATACAATGTAGAGAGCTGAAAACTACAGTATTATTAAAACTGTTTCACATCTTAATTCCAGACAATAACCAAGATGGATTTAAATCACGCTACACCACCAAATCCTCTTTTTTACACACTAATTCTTTAAAGGAGCTGAGATTTAACCTAATGGGTCACATTTCTCCTGCAGATGTACAATTACTCTTTTCTGAAACAGACATTTGCCTTTTAGGCATAAATGATATTAGATGTCACATTTTAAGTTGAAGGACATGATTCACTTTCTCAGTATACTAGACCTTTAATTCTCCTGTCTAAATTGGCTAGGGGAGGACGGTTCTTCATCTTTAGACCGTGTCGTCCTCACATTGGGCCTGATCGCTGGAAGAAAGGCTCACACTCATTATCTCCTGATCTGCCTATTCATAGTCGTTCCTAGACCAATAGGAAATGAACAAAGAGGATAATATTATAACTGGATAAAGATAAATGGAACTTAATTTCACTGGAATTTAAACAAGCTTTTGATTCGTTTGAAAAAAAGAAACGATGATAAGAAATATAATTTGATTTGTTTGGCCTTAAAGGTAGTTTGGGCTCTCCTTTGACCATTCTAGATGAAGAAATTAGTGTAGCTTCTTCTTCAGTGCCTTCAAAATAATGAACAATGGAGAAGCAGAGAGAGACTGAGATAGGGAGGGGGGGTAACGTTATGACTCTATTGAAAATTGTGCTGTTAACAAATTGGTGGGTCTCAGCTGTTTCCCGAGTTTTTAGCCTCCAGGTGCATTTGTCTGCCTGTTTGTCTGTCTCCAGCTTCATTGTAGTGCTTCTTTCAATGCCGGACTTTCAGATGTATCCGAACAGCCCAAATGACAATGCTGCCGGCAAGAGAGAGGTAGTTGACGGGTGAGGAGTGAATAAAAGAAGCCCAAATCACCACTCCCCCCGCCTCCTCCCCTTTCCCCTCCTCCCCTGTCAGCTGGTCTGGACAGCCCCGAGGAGATCAAACCTGTTTGTAATCCCGCTCTTCCTCTTCATGTCTGTGTGTTTACAACCTGACCACATTGCTGCTGTACACTCTCTCACAGCTCTGTCTGTGGTCCACGTCTCTCTCTATTAAATCAGACGTAGGAAGGTGGGGAAGAAATGGGATGTATTCATTGTCCTTGGCTGACAGCTTCTGAGAGAGACAGTTTCACAGTGCTAGTTTCTCTGCACTGCACTGACAGGTGATGGGCAATTAATTTGCACCAAGTGCTCCCCCCCATCTTCACATGGTCATAATAGACAATTCCAGCCTGGGGTCTGAGTGAACGCTGAAGTGTCTGCTGTATGACTGTCATCAGATGGTTTGTTCTTGTTCTGGTTCCTTCTTGGGAGAAACGCAGGCTAACTGTTAGGAATGACATTTTCCTCGGGAGCAGTCTCGGGCCTTGTTTCTTTTTCGTCCATGTCCATGTCCAGGTTCTTTTCAAATGCAGTAATTTTGCGGAAGGGGACCCCAGTCATAGATCACAGGATCTGGATCTATGGGTTGGTGGGCAAACGGCCTTTGGGGCGAAACCCTGGAACTTCTTCAATGAAAACCGCATGGCTTTTAATGGGCAACCTCTGGGTGGTCCAATCAACCTCAAGATGACATTTAGTGACACATGTGTCTTTGGCGATTGATTGCACACATGAAACATCAGCTTAATATCCCTCTTTCTTAGCATGTTTCAAATCGTGATATATCTGGATGACATCAGTAGTTGATTACTTGATTCCATGAATAAATTCCAAGCAGGATGTGTTTGGTTTCCCAAGGGCTTTTGTGGTTTCTTTGACATCTTCATCCTGCCAGCTTTTACAGCACATTGGACCTTTAGAAAAAGGGACTTGTAAAGACAAAAACAAGAATCTAATAAACAATAAGACATTTGTGAGTAAGCAATAATCCTGCATGTAAACATGTCTTTGATTCTTTCCTCACAACACATCATTCATGTTCAAACCACACCATTCACAGTGAACACAATGCTCTTAAGATCTTCCCAAGCCTCAAGGTCAGAAAGTAAACAGGATGGTGCAGAGCTCACCACATCTGACCCAAAATGTTACTAATCTGCATCACAAGAACAGCAATCATCGCACTTCAGCGGTTTTCCTGCTACAAACCATTTCACTCTGCAACAATCTGACATCATCGTCCGCAGACTCTCCACAACATTTGTGGTGTGTAGTTTCAAAGGAATGAGAAAAAATCCTGTCGCTCCAACGAGGAAGTGACCGTGAATAAGCAACCTTTCACTGGGTTAGCTGGTTTTACATGTGAATTACATTCAAATATTATATCCACTCCAATTGAGATGCTCTAATGCATGAAGTGAGGCTCTTTATGGGAGATAAGCATGGACGAACATACACATACATAATTCATATAGGCTACAGTGATTTAAGAACAATAAAAACAAGATTGTCAAAACTCTGGTATACATGTCTATAACTTTATAAAAATCTATTTTGAGTATGTGTCCATGTTTATTCACAATGTTACTATGAGCAGTTGATCCCACTATGGCTGGCATTAGCTTGAATTGTAGTTGACTTGGGGTTGCATGAAGGTTAAACAAGTAGAGCATGTTTTTCTCTGTGCTTTGGGCAGCACTGATTTCTATCGCAAAGGACATAATAGTCGAGCAATCAGCTAGCAGGGATCAACTGCTTTTGGCATCTTTGCCTAAATCCAGTTTCCTGTTATTAGGCTGAAACATACAGTATCTGCTCAGGCCAAATGGCTTGAATATCTCACATCAAACTGGTTGCCAAACCATAGAATTATTTCATGTAAAGTGGAAGTATGTTTACTTGGTTGGGTTGGAAAATGCTGAGTTAATGGAAAGAATTACAGCCTTTCTTCTGACTTGGTATCACTGTGACTGGACTCCACAACTCTGAATTCACTGTTTGACCTTTAATATTAAATCAGAAATGGTGGCTTTTGCAACTAACTGACAATTACCATGTAATATGGCCTACTATTGTGCCATAAAATACTTAAAATCTATTATGCGTCTCATGCTTTATCCCATTGTTAGTAGCTGAAATATGCATACAAAACAACCAACATTGTGCTCACTGTCAGTGAGGCCCACACATCCAATACCAATAATCTGTGATCTAAACTAACCAAACAAGGTAAAGTAAACAGGTATGAGACAATAACATAGGCAATATTTGCAGTCCTCCCAGTAGGAAATATAGTTTTACATTATCAATGCATCTGATCTTTAAAATAACATTAACTACTGGTTCACCAGTCTTTTGACCAACACAATGACCCCAAAGCTATCCCGCTGGGCTTATTGTCTCACTGTGAAGCCGTCATTTGCAAAAATGTCAAACTAAAGAAAACATTTAAAAAAGAAAAACATGCTGATATCCAGCCAGGAGCTAATAAAAGTGGTTTTGCCATGCTGACAACTTACATTTAATTCTCAAATTGGAAGAGTCAAACACAACCTCTATTGGGGGTCAGTCTGTCAAATGGCGTCCCACAGAGACCCCATGATAGAGGGACTGGAGCTGAGCAAGGGAGGGGTAAGAAGAGGTTTGGTGATCAAATAAACTGCTAAAATAAATAAATGCTAATCATGATCATCTTATGAACAGACCAACATTTGGAAAAAAATAGAATGAATCAATTGTAGACAGCTACAATTTGATTAGTTGAAATAATACGCTTAAGAGGGCGATGACCATAATGGCTACCTGCAGTGCCTGGGAAAAAAAAAACAGAGCGCGCCCCCACCAAGCCCTCCATCTTTCATAGAGCGACAAACAGCCTCAGCTTCTCCTTTGGTCGGCCAGCAGCAAAATGAAAAGAAAATCCTCCCTTGGGTTTGAAATGAAAGGCCTGAATCAAACTAACACCGGGAGAGTTTTTCGTTCACTTTGCTACCTGCAGTTTCTGCATATTAGCACTCGTACTCCTGGTCCACATCCCACAGTGAAATGAATACAAAATCACATTAAAGTTAATGCTACATGACATTTCCCCCCTTTTCATATCATTCTCCTTGCTTTTTGTTGTGGTACTTGCGGCTGTTGCACATTTGTTAAAACCACCTGCAGGAGTGATTTGCCAATTTGGTAAAGTGCACCTGATGCTGTCCGATAGCTACGACCAACATCCCGAGACACCATATAAGCCAAATGAATGGCAATGTTCAATAACTGCATGCTAACAGCGTAAATAAACAATTTGTTAATACTTTGTATTGATAGCAGCAAAGAATCGCGGCTCTAACAGCTTCAGACATGATGGAGACCCCCTACCTGGCAGCCCCTGTATCCACGACCCCCGCTGTTTGTGTATTGTCGAACCATGGCAGCCCATTGACAGCCTCCCCCGGATTGCCAATTTCCCGTTGGTGGTCCAGGGTTTCGCCTGTCCTTTCTCAGCATTGTGCAACTGGAATAGGTGCGTCCTCCCCTGTTCACGCTGCGGTTGTAGCTCCACGATCTGATTGGACAGCGCTGAGCGAGACTTCATCAGGAGAACATCCCTGTCGTCATGACAACTTGCCAATATCCCAACAGGGGTGTGTTTGTGGGAGGGTGGGGTTGCGAGAAGGTTGCTTTCTTGCCTCGAACTGGAACATGACAGCGATTCATTTTACATCATCGTTACCTCACTGTTTGCTTCCCCCTTGTCAGTCGTAGCGGGCTAAGCTAATCTGTCCAGTTTGCGATCTCGGAGAATGTATGGGCCACTCCGCCACGATCTGTGAGTCTTCAACCAGCTGTCCCATCAGGGTTTCTCCGCCCAATGTCTCGCACCACAGGATGCCAAATCAGCTTAAAACGATAGTCATAATCATTATTCCGTCACATGAGATTCAGGATAGCAATAGAAAATACAAAGACGGGACTTCTAACTATAACAAAAAAAAGTTTGCTCTTCAAATGTCTTAAGCCAATGCTGCATATTATCATGCTCCACACAAAAACAGGTTATTACAAAGGGGACTTCAGTTTCTTTGAAACCATGGCAACTTGAGAGAAACTTTTGAGAAATACAATTTACTTTGTATCCTTAAATGTCCTTTGTCGTTGTAACCGATCAATTCTCACCCACCTCCTTCCCATGAAAATCTGAGGACAATTTATGCTTGACTAAAAAGACTATTGTACCAGTTTATCATTCTGCTAACTCAGCATACACTTCAGTTCAAAGGGAGAAAACCAAATCCCATCGAATCAGGCTGGAACAGAGCAAAAGAGATCAACAAAAGACAGAAAGAAGAGAGAAAAGAGGGGGAAAGTGAGAGGAAAGTATAAGCAAGGCATTATCTTGTTGTCAGCCATGCTATCAGCAGCACAAACAGATGAGTGTTTGGTGGGTGAGACACCTGCTGTGCTGCTAGCCTGCTAGCACGCAATTAGCACAGAGCAGGCAGTTGGTTCCCAGGGTTCTTTCCCAGTTACCTCCTGCCGAGCTGGAGATGTTGACCTTGGCCACTGCTGGAGCTCTCCTCCCCTGCTAGGAGTGAATGGCGGGCCAGGACGGAGGGCCCAGCCTCCACACTCCTTTGATTGTTAATCCCCCAAACATTGTGCACCACCCGGCACCCTACCTGGCCTTCTAGCCTGAGGCGGCTTGGTGGTGGCCATTGAAAGCAGGTGATGAATGGGGTATAGCTGCTGGAAGCCAGGCTCCCTGGGTAGCAGATGAGCTCAGCAGGCCCACAAAGCTGCTTAAAACAGTCCAGTATTTTTTTTTTGGTGGATTTCAGAAGAAAAAGGATGCCCTCGCTTAGTCCTTGTTATTTTAAGTTTTGATGAGAGGATGGCGTTTTCCAGAAATAGCCATATTAAATGCATAATGGGTATTCACAAGGCGTAAACATCTCCCACAAGGAGAGGGCTGACTGTGCTACGAGATACCCATAACATGCAAAACTATTACATGGACGCTCGAATATGGAAAAAGAGAAGCTGACAACTGAAAAAAAAAATCATAATACTGCTGCTAACCAGAGGAGCCGGCAAAAATTGATCGAGCGTGGTTTGGGACCTCTTAAAGTGATAGCAACCTTCTTTTTTAAACCACCGCCCAGCATGGGTTAGAGCTTGAGTGTGTTCCCGTGTAAACGTAGTGATAGTGTGTCACTCCTTTGCCTTTTTATTCTGTGTGTAAAGTCACTGGTTGCACTTTGACCATTGCGATGGTAACTATGGCAGGATATAATCTACGGAAACTCTAAATGACAGAGATGAAAAAGCAATTTCCCATGAAAACTTTTCTGAAATCCTACTCAGGACAGACAAAAACTAGATATTGTATAGAATTTACCATGACAAACAAAAGGCACCAATACAATTAAACTTTTCACAGGGCAATGGCGGTAACACTCGATTCTGCCAATTCACATTTGCACATGACATGACATGGGCAGCGGCAAAAAAATGAAAGAAAGAAGAACGATACCACAGAGTGAAAAAATGAAAACACAAACCTTCTCATTGTAATGTCAGGAGCATGTTCAGCAGTGACTGCTGGATGCCAGACTCTTAAGGGGACCGGAGCTGAATTCAATGCCTCTTGTCAGGAGAGCTTGATGTGATTATCGCCCCCTGCTAGGGCCGGGATAGTGAAGTTGTCTGGCGCTGGCAAAGACGCTCAAACAGCACTGCGGGATGCCATCTCGCTGTCCTCACTCCAGGAACATTGCTCCGGACGCAACGGGGGGTGGGAGGGATCCACCATCTTCACTAAAGAGTCTGTGTGTACTTGTGGCTGTGTGTATGCATGTGTGCATGTGTGAATTCACGTTGTGTTGACATTATTGTTCTGCAGTTTCTCACTTGTTTTTACGGCTGATGCTCTTGAGGCAATTGTTGGTGTTGAGACAAGATGGGCCCCATTGCTGCCCCAAAGTCTCATGTTCAAGGTGAAGTTTCTGCTGACTGGACACTTATTGGCTTATTACTTTTTAATGTATTATGCTTCAGTGTGTGGAGTAATTTTAAGGTAGTCCCTAGCGTGTGTACACATTTGTGTTTGCCTGTGAGTGAATAAAAATCATTGTTTGGTCCGCCTAAGGAATATTCCCCTCCCCCTTCTATCCACTGAGGAGTCCGTTGCTACCGGCTCATATCGACAGACCGTCTGCTGACTATTGATCTATGAATTTGTACAATATCTTTTTCAGTAGTGGGATTATGATGTGTCTGTTTAATGTTTTCCATCTAGTGTGTGTCTCTTTTTAGATGCTTCTGTAACAACCAGTCAAATACAACAGAGTGCAACTAAACAGCCATTTTGTACTGAAAACTCAAGGCTTTTCCATACTATGCAGTTTTTCTTGCACTGCTACATAAATTAATACACCACACTAGGCTTAAAGCTATAGAACAATTACATTTGACTTCAAAATGATGAGTGCAAAATGTAAACGAAGCATAAATAAAACAGAGAGTGATAAAGGCCTAAGGATAATGAAACTCTCTCCTAAGGACATGATATCACATGCACAAAGGAACACATCAAAAGACAAATCATACCACGGTCTGTTCTGCATGTGACACAGTGACATACATATCTGACTGGTGATGCATTTCTATTGGTTTGACCACCCAGGCATGAGATCAAGACAGCAGTTCCTTTTGGGTTATCAGGGCATTTCGGCAGATTTCCCCACATTGTAGCTCCCAGCCCCCCTTTGCTTTCTGTGCTGTCCCCCTGGAGGCAAAGGGGGCAAAATAAGACTTCAAAGCAACTCCAAAATAGTCCTGACACAAACTCATTTCCTCATGTTACATGAAGGGGGCTGGCAGGCTCGCTAGACTGCTCAGACTCTGGTATGTCTCAGCCTCACTCTGCGCTACCTCATAACAAGCGGTGGTGACGGGATGCCATTTTGACAGAGCGATTATGGACAGTCTGACAGAGACTTAAAAGGAGCCAGATGGGGGGAGTATTTACAAGGGCCTATCTGTGGGTCATGCTGGGCACAGATGAGATGAGGAAATGGGAGCTCATTTAAGGGGATGCTATTAGCAGTGAAGGACCACAAATGACTGCAGCTTGGAACTATATTAAGATGAAGCAGGGGAGGGTGGGATAGCCTGCACATTCAGCTGTTAAAACTTGTTCTTGATGTATTTCCTACAAAACGTGTTAGGTAGTGTTTGTACTAAAAACCTAGGTTAAAGGGTCAGTTTACAAAAAATGTTTTTTTCCGCTCTGCAGCTTTTGTTTTATGGAAACAATTTTTGAGATATCTGCTGCTACACCAATACTAACTGTGTCTCCTACAAACTTACGTTCCGATACAACTATGCACAATACAACTGCATTTTGAATGACCTTTTGAGGAAAATATATGTTATGTAAGTTATGTTTAGGCAACAAAACTATTTGGTTAGATAAAATGACTATGTTTGTTATGTTATTTCAGCTATTCAGTCAATGTTGACTTTTGGTTTCTCACGGGACACAAACACTAGTCTCCTGGGTGAAAGAACCTACAGCAGAGATGAGCAGCGGGCTACAGAGATCTGGTAAACTCTCTTTTTTCTAACTACACAACTCCAGATTTCATTTTCATACCTGTAATCTTAAACCCCATCCGACACAAGTGACATCACTTGAGGCAATTTGTCAGATTTCACACAGCTCCTTCTTTAGCCACAAAAGGCTTTTAAATAAGTAATATCTTCTAACCTTGACGATTATCTGGATACTTTCAGATTTTGAAGATCTCAAAACCTCAGCAGATACAACAGAAACTATCTCCGTGGCTCCATGGAGTGCATTGTGATAGTGACAATAAAGTTTGTAGAAAAAGAGCCAATGTGAAACATATGTTCTCAAGTGCCTGTCTATGAATTCAGAACATTCAGAAATGTGATTGATATTGAACAAGATATTTGTATTTTTACATCTTACATTTCACATGTGTACTATCTGAAAATGCATGTCCCTACATCATGTGAATGTAAGGGCGGGTCCACACCTAAAGGTCCAGTTCCTGAATCAAACCAATGAGAGGATGGTACATTGTTTAAATTTGAAAGAAAAGTAGTTCATTTTTTCCATTTACAGGCTGGCTAGTAAGCTAGCTAGCTCGCTAATTCAACCATGTTCTCATGCTACACTGGTTACAGAAAATAAGCCGGACTGCAGGCTGGTGGTCAGCGGCAACACTGGGTCTTAACGGTCTGAGGACGGACTGCTAGCTGATTATTGTCTAATTTGTGGTCTGATAAACAGTAAGTTCATTAAATTTAGTGGTAACAAAAGGTGCAACTACCAAACAATTCACCAAAACAGGAGAGAAAAAAGAAATTATCCAATGAAATTACACATAAGTTGTAGGCTTCTTGTGATTGCACCAGAACTTAAGCGCTCCGGAGTTCACTTTACAGCAGACCGAGCACCCTTCATTTGGTCGGCACCAGAGTTCTAGTCCGGCGTTCACACCATCCAAACCAACCGCACCCAGAGGTTAAACGCGGAACTGAGTTCAGATTGGACAGTTCAACACCTCACCCTTTTTGTCCAATTCCAATGTTCAGTGCCAATGTAATGGTTACACTTCCTTTATGTTGCAGAAAGTACGGCAGGTTTGTGAAGCTCAACGTGGTGAATGTGTTTGCAGCACAGCAGATTTTAGTGCAAGAGATCAGAGTTTGCGTCCCGTCACAAACGTTTGAGTTAATATTTACATTTGAATTAACCTTCACCAAGTGTTTTAACCTCAGCCATGGCTTGTTTGCCATAACCATGATTCTCCAACCTGATTCATGCCGTAGTTGCCTTTACATAGATCACAGAAAGCAAGAATACAAATGTTTATATAAACATTGTCATTAAACATATACCGGGGTTTTGTAGAATCATCCAATACTTTATTGAAATTATTTTCTGGCATTACGGAAAGTGAGCTGAGTTACAAACTGAACAAAGAGCCATTACACACTTGATATTTTTATATATATTATATATAATTTATTCTGTTCATTTACATTTTTAATATACATTATATGTGGTTGTGTGTGTGTGTGTGTGTGTGTGTGTGCGTATGCGTGTACACATGGCCCAAAAAGCTGCCCAGATTTACATGACCTGAACTTAACTTGGCATTCAATCATGAATTTGACACACTCATTACTAAAAAAAAATAAACTGGCTTCAGATCAGAAGTATAATTTGAAAGACCTTTTCCTATCAAAGCGACTTCTTCATTTAAAAGTCTATTAATTCTTATTATTCTCACCAAGTCTGAGCAGCTGTAGCAGACTAACAGTGCAATGAGGGAGAAGTAATATTCTGTCAGACGTGCTGTATTTGATGGTTAGGAAGGAATCCACAGATGCCAACTTCCCTATTTTGCCACAGGTATGGAGCTGTTTCTAGAGACTCCCTCCTGCTGCTGCGCTCTGATGTGATTGGTTAATGTATGTTAACCAGTGCGAGTGGGACTGCTGTATTGTATACATGTCGACAGGCACTGAAATAATGCTTCGGATAGGATTTTAATAAGAAGTTTTTCCTTCAAAAGAAACCATTACCCCCCGAACAATAGAACTGCCTTCTGCATATATTACACAGAGTCATCGCCATGATATATTTCAATCATAGAGTAAAATGAGGTAAGATTATTAATCAAGATAAGGTGATACTAATATTAGATAAATCCAGGATGTAATATAGCTCATGTAATGAAATGAACCTGGGCAATGCATAAGATAATAATTGGTACGAGCGCTCAATCTGCTCAGAAAATTGACAGCGTCACATTAGCATGAGCGCCACCTCCAGCACTACCTCCTACACTTAAACACAGCCTGACCCGTGCATACACATGCCTGAGTTAGATGGGGAAAAAATGCACATTAAGGGAGTTATGATTCATAAATCAAGAGTTCCGGAAATAATGATTGATGAATAAATGAATGTGGAGAAGTTGATCTATCTCGCAAATTGCAGCTGGGCAGATTCTCTACATCACTCCTCACTAAATATAGATTCTATGAAAGCTATTGACTTTTTTATTGCTTGAGGATACATTGATTTTTCTCTTTGATTGTGTTTTCCACAGACGCAGGAAGAGGAAGAGCGGCTTCAAACTGATGCGCGGATAGCACAGACGTTTCCACAAAGAAAGGATCCAAAAACAGATACCTGGCAGGACAGAGCAGCCAAGGACACGCGGTGGTGGAGCGCTGCAGAGTTAGAGCGGTGACACAAACCTGTTGAGCGACTCTTCCTCCCTCCTGCTCAGCTGCTGTGGGGAGGACACTTGTTTCTCGTGCAGAAGGGTTTTGATCTTTTTGCATCGGCATCCGCTTCCTCCATCTACAAAGGCCATGAAAGAGAATGAGTAATTCATCTATCTGTGTGCATGTGAGTGTGAGTTTGTGTGTGTGTGTGTGTGTGTGTGTGTTTGTGTTAGGCTTGACCTATTTCTGCTGCATTGACATGAGGTTGGCATTTCAGCCTCACAAGTAAAACTGCAGACACAGTTGCATGAGCAGCTTGTTTTCCACATGTTGAAAGAGCTAATGTTAGTCATTTGAAAACACTAAATATTTGAGTGAGCGTGCATGTCACATCTAGATAGGCCCGCTTCTCTAGCTATCAGCAGTCCTGTGACACACAAACACAGTGGATTATTGCTGTAAATACTGTATTCGTGATATGAATTATTCGTAGCGATGTATCATCATTTAGCAGCATTGCACTGTTTTCATTTACGTATTTTTAAAATCTTTTTTATATTTTCAGTTTTCACAACTCAAGAGAAAAGACAATGTACATACGTTTAAAAAAAGAAAGAGAATAAATAACACATGCAACATTAGTACAGGAATAGAGGGTGAATGGTCTATTTCAAACTATTTCAAAACGGGTTCCAGTTTCCTCTAAATTGCCCAAATATCCCAAGCACTTTTCTGTGTTTCAGGTCCAACGAGTGTAGCTTTTCCAGTGGAGGAATCTCATTGAACCATTTTATAAAACAAGGAGAATGTGCTGTTTTTCAGTCTAAGAGTTCCTTGTCACGTCACAATAGGCAGAGAATGTGAAGAACAGATGTTACCCTTATGATTTGTTCACATTGGCTTTAAAGACCCCACTGCTGTGTGTTAAATCAACTTTTATTTATTTTTGTCTGATCCTATTAAAAGGGTTAGGGTAGAAACATATTGAAGTAGTAACCCTTGAATTCATAAACTTGGACGTATTGTACATTTAATAATGGTGACAAAATGCAGAAACGAACATAAAGCATTATTATTATACTAAATAAGGAAATGTATGTTATATGGGCTATGCATAAAGGAAAAACAGTATTGTTTCCTTCATAGTGGCGTTCCTTACGTTTGGGATCGATTAGACCCCATGATTCGGATCTGCAAAATGTATTGGGTTCTTTCTTGGCCCATTCTTCACCCTTCCACCAAGTTCCATGAAAGTCGGGCCAGTCAGTTTTTCCATAATCCTGCTGGTAAACAGACAAATAAACCAACAAACATAACCGGAAACATAACCTTCTTAGCGGATGTAACTAGACTTATGTGAGGTCTGGGGGACATCAGAAACATGTCATCGATGTTTGTTTGCAAACTTTTTTCAATTATTGTTTTCATCAGGGCTACCTTAGAAAACCAAATCAAATGAGAAAGTAGGTTTTCTATATTTAGTTTTGTAATAGTGGAGTCCAACTAGCGTTATTAACAACTGCATCACAATTATGACAGAAGTCATGATTAATAATAGGCGGGAAGTACCTTAACTGGTGTTTTGGCGATCCCAGTCTTACATACACACATGTAGCCGGCTCCTCTCCTTGAGAAGAGGAAAGAGGAAGCCTCTATCAAAGCTTTGATATGGGACTGGAGACTGAGGGGAGTTCAAAGGGCATATCAAGGAAGAGAGAAACAGAGGGAATGAGCGAGAGATGGGAGGGGGAGGGGGGGGGGTGACATGGGAAGACTCACACCAGGCTTCCCCAGGGGGTAGCAAGGAGACTCTTAATAAGGACATGAGCTAATGAGGTCCAGGGACATTGGATACACACAAATGTCTCCGTAACAGCTTTTCTCTGTACTGCTGGTATTCTTATTCCCCCGTCAAGAGCGAAACAATGCGTTCTACAAAGTATTATCAATAGCAGGTTCTGGACTTGATATAAAGACCTCTAATAGGAAAAGCAGGGCCATGTGAGGAGTAACGTTGTTTTTTACCGTAGCGCAGTTTCCTTCATAGCACAATGTTATTCACAACAGGATGCTTTTTGAAATAATTATGCAGGGATGTTTGCAATTTCATCTGGACATACAAAAACAATCTCTCTTTGCAACCAGATGGAACATATCATTTCAGAAAGCTTGAGGATGGAATATTCACTGTCCCACTTTGTTTTGGTAGTTATTGTTGCAGTATATGATCGGGAAATGATTTGGGAAGTTTGAGACATCAGTGGGATTTTCTTTCCTTTTTGCACAGCTGAAAGGTTTGGCTCTGATTGCACGCTAGACCATCAGCTTTAGTATTTTAAATACAAAAGATGGAAAATGATTTGACGAATGCATTATTTCCTCCTTATCGTTCTGAAAAAGCCCACGGGGAAAAGGTGTGGTGTGAGAGCCAACATTCCTACATGTAGCCCTCATTGAGCCGAGTGTAGAGGGAACGACTGGTTTAGATTCATGGCCATTCCCAACCTCGGCTCAATTGGTGCATTTGAAAAGACCTTGTGATAGAAACAGCATGCCGCAGGAAATTGAGTACAGCTGCATCTGTGTTGTTTGTTCCAGTATTATGGGTCTTTTTTTCTTATTTTCTCTTCTGCATTTTCACACTTTTTGTTTTTTTCAGCAAATGAGGTAGAAGAATTAATACTTCTTTACCATCATGATCCAAGGTTCTCTGCATATACTGTAAATCCAGGGATGTTTCAATGCATCTGATTGGATGGCGTCATCGGCCCTCCCCCACCCCCCCACATTCAGTCCTCTGTGGGATTTTTGCAGAATGTCTTCATCAGCCATTACAGGGAAAACCAGGAATTTTGCAATCAGAGCCTTTGGAAGTGGATGTCAGACTCACAGTCAATCAGTGGAGCCTCAGTTTGATCTTTGGAGCAGTCTGAGACAGCTTCAGTGTGACTAACACTGCTGACACATTTCCTCGTTGCCCCCATTATATCTCAACCAAACCGCTGGAAGTCGACTTGTTTATGTCAACTTTCACAAGTGGAACTTCTTTCCGTATCTATATATCCTTCTAATGCTCTTTTTAACTGGAAACAGATGATGTTTGTAGAATGACGTGAAGTAAAAAGAAAAATGCAAAAAAGACACTTGGATATGTTACCAAGACATGAAACCTCCAGCACACACACACACACACACACACACACACACACACACACACACACACACACACACACACCGAGAACTTACTTGTTAGTGAAGTAGAAGATGTTTTATGTCCACTGGTTGAACTTTTAAAATAGAAAAACATTTTCATATTCATGGATCTTTCAATGAGACAAAAAGAGAAAATGTGCTTCACTGAACTTTTTTGTGAACCATTTCAGTCACAAATTATTCTTCAGAATTGCAATGTCTTAATGTTTTATGTCTTAAAACATGTCTGGAGGGAAACTTTAAGTTGAATTGGTATCTTTCTGTTGTACACTTACAGTAAGTGGTGCAGGTTCAGTCTCAGGACAAACATAAACATTTCCCAAATCTTTAGGAATCTATGTAAAAATAATTCCTCCAGAATAACTCCATCAGAAGTTAGCATGAAGAATATATTCATAATTAAATATGTATGATTGTTCTTTATATATATGTAGAAGAAGAACAAAGAAACAAGTATTTGTTATGTACAGTTTTATACAGAGTTTTATCATCAAAGTGTATAAACATCAGAGGTCTCCATGAATAGTTTGAACAGTAAATACCAGCAGGACATTGAGGGTAAATATATCTTAGCTTTGAACCTTGATGTGTCATTAGTCCATGAAAGGACAGAAGTGGTTTTGGTGTGAGAGGTCATGATGTTAAAAAGGACCTCTCTGTGTCCGTCTGAACTCTCACAGTTAAGGTCCGAAACTTCTTCCTTCCCACCTGCTGCAGCCCGTCAGCTCCCTAACTGCCGAGCACACACACCTGCTGCATGTGGTTTCACTGCTGCTCCTACCTGCTGAGTGAACAGCTGCCCACACTGCCGGTAAACTCACTCACTTCCCATCAACACTGCTACCTAACGTCAGCCCTGTGACTACGGGTGTCATCACAGCAAGCGTGTCTGGAGGAGTGTTTGTTTTTTTGTTTAGTCAGTTGGAACAGTACAGTTGAAAGTCAGGTAAGCACCAAACGATCTCACCACTACTACTTAAAAATGCGGGTCGTGGTCAGTTGGTTCAGCGGTGTAGCTTTGCAGGTTGAAGATTAACTTTTGTTTCTGTTTACAAAGCATACTAAAGGAAACAACCACACTGACCCACACTGCCAACCCATTCTCACTCCACGTACACCTCTATTGTCAGTTTTGGACGGGCAGGGCTGCCTCTAGTGGCCGTAGTAGTTATGACAGGAGTAAAGGAGTAAGTCAAGCGACTATAATGGGCGAGAAAGTCCATGTTGGGAGGATGTTGGGGCGGATGAAAAAAACCCACAGGACTTTCACCCAGGACATCGCTGTTCGTATCCCAAGTGAAACCAAAACTAAACATTGACTCATTTTAAGTTACATAATTAATGTTCTTAACTTACGTAACTTAGTTGCGCCACATACGTAAGGTAGTTAACGTACTTACTTAACTTAAATAACAAACGTACTAATCCAAACCATGACTGTTTCCTAAACTTAGTAGTTTTGTTGCCTAAACCAAAGTAGTAGCGTAACTTATACAATTAACGTCACGTACCACGTGCTGTCCAGTACCCAGTTTTGTAAAAAAGCGACGGCAAGGAGTCCTGACCAAGTGCCCGTATGTGACAAGTGATAACGTGTTGATATTTCGACAGTCCCTAACATCAACCGTGTCACTGGAAACTGAACGGCTTAAATGGGAATGAGAAGGTGCCATTTCTTCATTCTTTCCTCTAAAAGACAACAGCCTGCGTTTAATGATTGCCTCCTTAGCCCCACTATCAGAACAGTAATGAAGGGTTTACTGTGGTAAATATGGTAAGTTCAGTTCGAACACTTCCTGCAGCTGTTTCCATCCGCAACTTTTAAGTTTTATTGTGAAACACCCACAGTAAGTGTTGCCTTTAACACTAAAGTTGGCGACCCATTTTAACTCCTGGTCCAGTAAAAGGGTACATCTGGTTGTTTTAGCACTTTTTGTGGGTTGATCAGATTGAACATTGCAAAGCAAAGAGAAGATGCAGCCACAACTACATTGCTACATTGGTTCTAACTACTAATGTTCAAAAGTTTTGGTTAGGGTGCTATAGTGGTGTACACACTTCAACTTTAACCAACTAACTGTTGAGTTCAATTCCCAAATTGTGAAAAAGTTTTATGCTCTAAGAGATTCCATCGTTTTTAGTACAAGTCATGGGCAGTCAGTGAAACTATGTTTACATGCACAATAATATTGCACTATTATTCAGAATATGAACACATTTGTCATGTTAACAGCATATTTGTATATCCTGAATTAAGCTGTGTTATGTTATATATAGTATAATGTTATTATGCCTGTATTATTCAGGTTTGAGGAGCACTCTTTGTATATTCTATTCAACACCTGTGTACGATCAGCTCTGTGCGTTGTACACAAACCAAGACTATTCTCGTGCGTAGCCGTAAAAACAACAGCTTGAAGAACAGTTTTGCAAAACAGAAAGGGGACAATGATGGTACACCATGGGATCAACATAATGGCAGTTGAAATAGGAGGGAAATGTAAATTATTTGAAGGGCGTAGCTTTGGGATGTATAATCCAAGTATGCACAACTGCATGGAAACTAGGATTATTAGTGGAATATTCATTTTCATTAGGAATATAGTCTTTTTCGTAGGAAAGAAAAAAACAGAATATTTTCTGCACGTACATGAAGATGTTAAGAGCTCTGTAGAGATGAGGGGAATTGTTGAGTTGGGTGAATATTCTCTGTGGCTTTGTCACTGCGAGAAACTCCATTGACATTACACAAAGTCATTTCTTTCCAAATGTTGAAATGAAGTTAGATTTTGTGGAGCTTTAACCTCAACTTGTTCTCAACAGCTGTGAGATTTTTATGTGTAGCACAGATGAAAATGTCTAATTTGAGCTATATGGCTCATTCTTTTATTTGTGGCAAACCCACTTAAATTGAAACCACAATACAGTCTGTGTTCATTTCACAAAATGTTCTAACAGTTTGTTACAATAGAAGATGGGCACTGACTTCTGATAGAGGTCTGTTTTGTTATTCAGAAACCGTGGTAGAACAAAATGAACTGGAGGCAAGACATCGTCTCTGCTAATGCTTATATGCAAAGATTTAATCAGTTTTCCTCAACTGGTATAAACTCCAGAGATGGTGATGGCACATCAGAAAAGAGGTTATCAGAGTCCTGTCTATTAATCTTAAATTGCTTGTAATTCGGTCATTTGAACATAACAAACTGCTGACTGGAGCATATATCACATAAACACAGTGACCCAGCCTGTACTTAGTCGTTTCTGAAGTTCACGAGCCTGTGATGAACCCGTTCACCTCCGTCACATATTGCAATCAGATGGACTCCATATGACAGGATGTTTCAATATATTTTATTTTTATTATATTGTTGTCTACATACAAACAGATACACGCAAAAAACAACAACCAGAAAACACATCAAAACTGCCACAGCCACTCCAGATGGTGATTGTGTTTTCAGAAAATACTGTACATCCGTCACAGAGGGAGCTTGCTGTCAGCATTCAAGTGCATCGTGGCTTTTCCTGAGTGTCATTTTAGCTTTGACGCCTCAGTTTCTGTTGTCACGGTTGAAGTCTTTCCATACTGACACCTGTCAAATTCACTGCTGTATATACAACATGTCTGCAGTGGAGAAATGTTACTGTGTCTCTTGCTTCTGAGCTTCTTCCTATGTATGAGAAAATATATGAATTCAACCTCCATATAACATTAGCAGTGTCTGAAGAGCACATATGATTAAACGTGACTAATTAAGACAAATGATGAATCTTCACACAGCTCTCCAATTCTTCCCCTTCACGTTCAAATCACAAGATATATGGAATACATGTACTGAAAACAGAATCTATAGGAAAGCTTGACTCTACAAAAATACAAACAAACAAAAAAGCCTCGGACATATAACCACCAATCAGATCATTTCAACTGAATGTCACATGGGGTATAGTTTGTTTGTGTGCAGCCGGAGAACGTGACGGACAGGACTTCAATTATGGGAGGACATACAAAGTACAAAAAAAAACATTAGGTTGCAATTTGCAAAAACACACATTTGTCACACATTGTCAGAATTACAACCCAGAAGATAAATCATGCAACAGCAAGATCAGAGTTGGGTTTGTCTGTGTCCCGTGTACAGTATGGGAATGCACTCAGTTAGAAGTTAGTTAGATACACCTAGATAAAACAAATGCAGTCCTCCTTCATGAAGGTTTTAATGTTCAGTTCTTGTTGTTTTCTTGTCTTAGAGCTGTTCAACCTCACGTCATTCATTTGGTAGGCTGTAGTTTGTGGTGCAATTTAATTGTATTCTGTTATGCAGATCGTTGATATAAATCTAAAACAAAAACAGAACATAATAACTTTATTGAAGGTCACAATTTAGTACAACATTAGTTTTTGATATATTTACCCAATGAACTGATTCATGTTTCCCGTTGTGTAATAAATGAAACCACAAAAACAATCAAATACAACAAATGTGAGGAGCGAGTCGCTTGCCATTGAAACTTCTTCCAGTGAAGAGTGGCCTCACATAGCTACAGTTTGCATAGTGTTCCCAGCGCTGCCCGTCACACACAAACATAACGTTCATTGGTATTTCTTGTTGTGGTTGGATGCATTTTTCAGCAGATGATCTCAGCACTGAGTACAGGGTGTCGATAATCCCAAAACAAATCAATTTAGTGAGAAGAATCATGATGCGGAAGAAGCACAACCTCAATAAAACTCAATTTAAGGGCTGTTTTCCGTCAGAAAGGATCTCACAGGAAACATGTTGGAAAGTGAGTCGTGGTTGTGGTTTGGGATTTGTTGATATTCATTCAATATTATCATTAAAAGGATAGTAATCATCGTGTTTGGACGGACGCCCAAGGCCGATCATTCCGTATTACACAAGACAAATAAAGTATTGGTTTGGTAAGTAGAAGACAGAAGAGACTGTAAATTCTCATTCCAATGATCCATGGCTTTTTCATTTATAGGGAGTTTCATAGTGCAGCAAAGGAAAGAGCACCCTCAACCTTTCAATTACAGCCCATAATCATAACTCAGGGCCACGGCAGCTCTGTCCTCCTATATTTGGCCCTGGTTTCTATTTATCCTAATGCTACACAAAACAAACATCTCATGAGCGTATTGATGTGTGCAAACATGTAAACAGATGGACTGAATCCTATGAAACATTATATATAGCTCCTTCTCATCTTCAGTGACATTGTCACAAAGAAGAGTTGCCATGCCACTTCTCAAATGTGGCCCCTCCAGGGGCAGACGCCTCTCTCTTTTAAGTCTTCCTTAATGTTTTTAATGCACTGCGGAACAGTAGAAAGCAACAATAACAGGAAATACTGCAGAGAGCGGGAGACAGAAAGAAAGACCATCTTTCAAGACCTTTCCTCGTCATCCTTTTTTTCTTTGTAATTTTGGTTTCTCTCATGTTTGACATCAAAGATGTTGAAATTGTTTTCCCCGATGTTGTGTACTCTGTAATTATTAATCTGCCTTGCAAGACGACTGCCTTTGGGGCAAAGTCAGACACAAAAGGCCCCTCTCTGGATCTCTGATGTGGAGCAACACACAAGGAAGAAAGGAGTGAAAAAGAAAGAGGGAGAAGAAAAGAATGTGCAACGCTGCCACCAAACTAAAAGTGTGAACTTTCAGACAATAGTTGTAAACTTTGAAAGACAGAGAAAGAAAACCGAAAAGCACAAAGTGAGACAGAGAGAAAGAGAAGGTGGGGCAAGGCTTTAAAAGTGCAGTGTTGTTATGACAGTGCCAGGTGACGGAATAGTGACTAGATGCAGTAATGAGGTACTCATTTCTTCCAGGCTCACTCAGCGTCTTTACAACTTGAACTGATTAGTCACCATTCACAGAACTTCAGCCTGTGGATTGTGTGAATGTGACAGCTTTACACTAAAAGACGGTAGCAGCTTTACACTGTTATATTTCACTGTTTCTACACATGATAATGCCAAGCAGCTCCACACACAGTCTGTTGCTGGAGACTGCAGGTCCAACTAAGTCCCAGTTTGACAAGAAAGACAACAAGAATAGAAATGAAGTTACTTTATTGTTGTAATACTGATAATTAACTTTATTTTGTATACCATCATTCATACAAAACATGCAGCACAAAGTGCTTTACAATAAGGGACGACAGTTAGAATGCAGATAAAAGATAGAATGCCAAATTATTGAAGACGGAATGTAAAACATACTTTATTTAATAAATTATTAATTAATTAATAAAAATAATATGAAATAGAATGCATAACATAAGTTGGACAATAAATAATAATATAAAATAAAGTTAAAAATAAAACCCAGTTTACATTGTACAGTATTTGTCAGCAACAATTCCTAAAAAAAACATATTTACGTATTATTATTATTGTAAATGCTAAATAAGGGGACTTGTTGCGTAGTCATGTACTCCTTACTCATTGAAAAAGTAATTACATGAATTTACAGATTTCTTAACAGAAAAAGTAATAACTTAACTTTCCTGTCAGAGGTGCCACTCCAAATCCTCCAGACCCACACGCCACGTCTTCTTTACTGAACAGCTGTAGAACATCGCGCCTTAACGAGCAACCAGTCAGTGTTTGTGAGGTATTTACTGTCCAGCGACAGCTAATGTTAGCTTCACCCTGCGGACTGTAAGGGTGGAGCAAGTGTTCACATCCTTTACTTAAGTAACAGTAATAACACCACACTTTGAAAATACTCCACTGCAAGTACAATCCTGGATTCACAATCTTACTTCAGTAAAAGTATGTAAGTATTATCAGCAGAATATACTTATGAAAAGTCAAAGTATTCATTACATTTTGCCTGTCAGTGTTTTACAATTACATATGATGTGTCTGGATTAATATTACTGTGTGTATGCATATGTTGCATTGTACATGCTGCGCTGTACATGTTTAAGGTTGTGCTCATTTGAACTCCTGTATATGTTTGTAGCTCCGTCCTGTGAGAACCACGTGTCTCTAAAAACATTTTCCAGCGGATCCCAGAGGCTTTTTAAAGACTTTATTTAGCTTAAGAAGTAGGAGAATGTTCTCAACACATAAAGGAAGACTTCATCCTTCAGTTTATCGCAAACATTCAACATCAACACATCCGGAGGTACATGGTTTTCACTGGACAGGAAGTGGATGAAAAACTGTAATCTGAAAAGTAACTAAAGCTGTCAGATAGAGGTAGTGGAGTAGGAAGTAAGAAGTTGCATTAAATGGCAATACTAGTGGAAGTACCTCAAAGCTGTACAGTACCAAGTTACATTCCACCATTGGTTACAGATCGCGTGCAACTAAAGAGAAGCACCGTCCTCGATCGACAGCTTACCAACTGAATTTTAAGTTGTAGTCCTTTACACTTCTTGTTACTGAAAAGAGGAATTGCATATTAATGTAAAACGTTACCTAGTAAGGCGTTACACTGCGGAGGTAGTGATACAACTACAGGTTGTGGTAAGGTGACCTTGACAGTTCACTCACAGGTTGGTTTATTTCTGGGACCCCAGTTCCTCCATTGCCTGTGAGTCACTATTTGCTTTCCAGTGTCTGTTTTGAAAAGTGCATTATGTTGCTTGAACGTCTTGTGCCTTTCACGGCGAGTCTTCAGCAATCCGAGCCGAGCAGTTTTACCTTGCTTGACTGTGAGTAGCGCTACGGAGGAGGCAGAGCTGACATGGTGGCTACACTGAGGTGCTGATAGTGAAATCCCATTAGCTGCCCTCCCACTGATGCCAAACTGACATCAATAGGAAGAGCCAGAGCAGGTGGGTGGTCTGTCACTCTCTCGGAGCTCACTGGCAGGAACAACCTGTCTCGTACACACACACAGCTGGGAGAGCGCTTACACTTCGCCGCTGTTGTGCTGTGCCTGTCACTGATAGTGTCTGTGTGTGTGGAGTGGCATTGACGGTGACAGTGGTGGTGGTGGTGGTGGTGGGGTTTTGTGTTTGCACATGAAGCCCACAATTTAATATGATGGTCGATGATACAGCGCGGAAATAAATGTGCTTTCTAGTTTCAGCCAAGACAGAGGTGGAAGGAGACAGATTGAAATAAAAGAGCAGCGGAGAACGAGCCGCAGAAGTGAACAAACCATTAAAAAAAGGAGGAAAAGGGGAATGCCAGCTCCTACGTGGCCACCAATTTTAAATGGTTTCTGGTCATGGGAAGTGGCAGGAGTGGATGCCCAAATTAGAGAGGTCCTGGTCGGATCTTAGGAAGCCCTGTCATCCTCAGCATGAAGGCATTCCAGCGAGCGAGCAGCATGGGAGCGGGAGCCACCCGGACAATGTTTGGTTCAGACGAGATGGGAGGGCCCCGCTTCGTGGTGGATTTTCCGAACCTCCAAAACCACAAGGCACTTGGGAAGACAGGGGCCGGGAGTCTATCGATCACAGCCGGGGCTGTTTGCTGTCAAACATGCAGCCAGGGAGGTCCCCATCAACAGTCGAAAGTAATTCTCACTCACGGAGATGAATACATTCCTCGCCCTCGTAAAGTTTTCTGATCTACATTTACTCAGAATCCAAATGAAACACTGCAGGCCTCGCATTGTTTTCTTTGGAGGAGTGCCTTCTTTTGAAGAAGGACGACAGTTTTAATCGCACAATAAATTCAACAGGCATTGTGCATCTTTTCATTATCAGTGTTTCTTAGCCCATATTGTAGTTTGACAATAAATAGTTCTGCACAGCATTAAAACTCTACTTTCATTGTCCCAACTCCAACATATTAGTCCGCTGGGTACAAATGAAAGATAATCGCTTCTTCTTTGTTAGACCCAGCTTTTCCTGTTGGAGATATGATCGCACTGCTTATCAAAGTGAGTAAGTGGGAGTGAAATGCGTGGGGTTTAAAGTAAAGTGCATGAACATATGGAATTATATTCTTCATATATTATATATTTATTTGAGCGTTTGTGGAGAGATTCATCCAAAGTGAACTTATCCAGATGGTCTGACATTCAAACCAAAGCCAGATCAAACGAGCTAAAGGGAAGAGAGAGGACTAAAAGGCAGACAGCTACAGCAGAGCAAAAAAATTGAAAAATAATACAAAGATTATATATTCATCGGCATCAAAACAGGCTTCTTGCTTCCACCCCGTGAGACTACAGACTACTACTGTCAGCTCTGCAAGGTTTGAGCTTCAAGGCCCACGTGTATATATGCATGCATACATTAGCCAAACGACAATCATAACTATAAACAGGAGAGGAGAACAAAACCCACAACAACCGCCTCTCATTGTGCGCCTGACAGCGAAGGTCACGCGAGTCAAGATGAAATATGACGCAAGCATAAAGCGACGAGACAGCTCGCCACAGATATTATATATCAGATGAAGAAAACAACTCCCCTTGTAATGAACCACATTTTCTTTCTCTTGTTTACAGCTGAAGGGCCTTGATGTACCAGTGGAAGGGGGTGAGGGCTGGTAATGGCGAGATGGGGGGTAGTTTGGGAGGGAGGCAGCGGAGGGGGCTTATGTTATCTGCTAGGCTTTGCCTGTCCAGTGCATTACGAGTCCTGCATCGCTCATTTCATGGCGAGTGTACTGGAACAGATTATCACCGGCTGGAAGAGCGGAGAGAGGGGGGGGGGGGGGGGGGGGGGGGTTAGGGGAGGCCGGGGTACTGGTTTTGTAGTCAGAAGATGAGCAGCAGAGTGAGCAGCCCTCCAAATCCCTGATTATGCACACCCCGACAATTGCTTCACATTATCCACCGATTTATTTACTTATTTATTTACTCTGGCATTCAGCAGGTTTCTCTCTCGCCATACTCCAAAATGATTTTCTCCGGCTGTGCAGCTTTACAGAGGAAAAGTTTTCTTTGTCTGAATAAGCAATCTAACTTTTCTACACACACAGCCAAAACCACTGAGACCGATTCATTTTCTCGGGTGTTGGAGTTGCATCATTAACAGGTCATCCAAATCACCTCTCACTGATTTATATCAAGACATTCCTCAAGAAAGTCATTTTCATTGAAGCGTGCCAGAGAACATGGTATTGCGTCTTGTGTTGTATGTTTTGAGGCTCAAAGGTTTTACAATCGCAGAAGCCACATGGCCAGCTCAGGAGGAAGCCATTTTGTGGCTTTCCCACTGCATCTGTTGATCCCTGTGGATACTTCCTGCCTCTTGTGTTCTATGAAAGATGAGATGACTGCAGACCACCGGGAAAGGACGGGATGCCTTTGCCCCGGGAGGCAACAACTGGAGTCATCTGGTGGACTAAACTTGGCCGAAGGGCCTGGAGAGGTAGTACAGTTGTTTGGGGGCAAAGGCAAGGATGACCTCTCACTCTGGTTTAGTGACCACGGCTGTCCCGTTTCTAAGATAACTTGTGTCTGCTGTCGTCTGTGCTCAGGTAAACACAATGCTCAGGTACAGAGGATTTACACCGCGCAGCAACTTAGCATTCATTGGGGGAGACACTACAGCTGAATAGGGTTTACATTTTTAACTAATAGATATCACCATGACATTGCACTCGTTGATTACTAACATTAGGACAATTATTTCTTGTATTACAAATGTTCTGAAATGTTAAGTTATGCAAATAAAGCATTATGTGCATATGTGTTAATTAGCATTTATTTCTGGGTCAGTATGTTCAAAACTTTTGTTTCATTTTGTTGAAACATTAGAGACACATTTTTTAAAAGAGGAAATGTCTTTTTAATCACTCCATAAAATATATTTAAAAATATATATATATATAATATATATTTTCGCCATGTTTTTAGGAATAAAATCTGATCTAAATTCGGCTATGAATCATATTTGAACAAACACCTCTGGAAAGACCTTCGGAATATGGATAGACATGTAAAGTTTGGTGAATGATTTCTGGCAGAAAAACGTTTGATAAACATCCCCAGCTGATTTCATACATGAAGACAATTATGTTTTGTATTACAAGTTTTCTTAAATGTTATGTTTAGATATGCAAATGAGGCATTATCTAGTTAGTAAAATAAACACCTACAGTTCGGATGTTTTCTTTCCACTAGTCTGAAAGAAGACATGTAATGGAAGCAAAATAGCCTCGTGAATAGACTAATAATTGAACGAGTGACTAATTGAATGAACAGTGTCGTGTCTCGCCTAAAAATATTAGTAGCAGAATGAAGTATTCTCCATGGCTATGACATAAGATTTTTAATTGTTTGGGTTAATCCTTACAGCTCCTCGGTGTGATGTGATCAAACATTAGAAAATAGAGAACTTACTGTGATCACTTATCTCAATGACAGCCTGTCTTGTCTCTGTAATATATGTTCACTTAAACTGTTTTCTCAACATTTCCCACTGACAAATTAACTTCTCATTAGAGAATTTTTAGTCACTTAAAGGAATAAAGGCACACTTTCTTTCTTTAAACTGAAAGGTGCTCAGCTGACAGGTACCTCTCTTTTTTTTTCATGGCTCTAAAGCTGAACTGAATAAATTCATAAATGTTCTATGTAAAGACAGTGCAGGCTAAATATAAATACAATGATTTGCAGATTCAATAGCAAAGAGCAGTGTACAAAACATTCATGTAGGCTAGAGGATTCAGATTTTTAAGCCATCACTTCGCCGGTTAAAATGACAAACGTTGTATTGCACTGGGCGGATTATTAGACAGCGGGCCCTTAGACACAGACATTCATAAGGCCCCACCACATATAGGAGCACAATGTGTGTCACTTTGTAGTTCTTTAGGTCTTTTTGTAGTATTTTCTTTATCTGTGGTTGCTTTGCCCCTTTTTGTAGTCAGTCTGTGTTTCTTTGTGGTCATTTTGAGACTCTTCCTGTTTGGTCGGTGACTCTTTGAGTGACATTGTGTAAGTGAAGGCCCCTGGGCCTGTGTCCGATAGGCCTGTTCAGTTATCATTTAGTCAACTAAACACATGCAAGAAGTGATACAGGAAGAGACACAAGACATGAGACAGGAGTTCTGTCCTCCAAAAATGGATGTCCACGAAAAGCTAGTGATACAAGTTGTCATCGAGGAGCCTTTCTCATAGACATGCTTGCGTATGTTCTGTTGCAGAATTGATATTTCCCCCGCTCCTTATCTTGTACTCTCATCAGTCAAATCAATTTTCGCACTACAGGATTTGGACCCACTGACAGGTCCAGGTATTTTACCTGCTAGACATCTCTCTGTGACATATCGCGTCTTTGAAGATTCACACTTGCCGATCATCACTTACTGGAGCGAGCGCTGATGCGCCTCTGATCAGGAGCTTATTGTCGTCGATCTCCAAAAAACTGTCGGCTAGTGGAAAATCAGGGCTAAAATCATGTTGTGTAAACTCGGCATTAGGTTGCTGCAAAAATATCCAGACAAAACTAAATCTGGTGGGCGTGAGCGCAAAGAATGAGATGAATTGATGGTGTGTGTGTGTTGTGTGTGTGCTCTTTGTATTTGATTCTACTGGTCCTTCTCATCAAAAGAAGACAGTAATGGTTTGACCTCGGCCAGCTCCAGCTAGAAGACCAATGACCGAAAATCCACCTGATTTGTTAGAGACGTACAGAGACATATGAGATATACCATGGTTACAGAAAATAAAAGTTTATGATTGTCCGTTTCACAGGACAAGTCAAACCAAACAGTTTAATTGCTGTTTAATAGGTGTGCATGTTTTGTTAGAATGCATGTAGCCATAGCAACAATATGCCTTCATGATGCACTGGAAGTTATCTCTGCACACACCTTTCACACATGGATGAGGATGTAGACACAGCTTCTCTTGTTACCTGTGGTCACCTCTCAGTCCCTCTCCATGTCGCTCTGGTTTGGTTTCATGCTGCTGCAGAGTTGTGTGTTGATTCTCAGTGGGCTTGACAGGAAGAGCAACACATGACACTACAGGGAGTCATTTGATTCAGTGTTAGCTATAAAAATATCCTGTAATGAAGCTTTAAATGCCCAGTTGTAGTGTTGTAAATGAAGCTCGCATCCATAGGCTCCCATCAACCATTGTTCTCTCCCTCTGTCTCCTTTTGTACGAGCTCCCACCACAGGGGTGTGCCAGTAAGACAGCTCCCCTCTTTCTTCTCCCTTTCCCCTGATCTGGCCACAAGACAAAGCATTCAAAGAGGAAGAAAGGTTCTTATCTGAGGCGGCGAAAAGGTTTTAAACCCGAGAAGCCAAAGAAAAGAAACTTTTTCCGCCTCTCTCTCTCTCTCTCTCCTCTCTCTCTCTCTCTCTCTCCTCTCTCCTCTCTCTCTTTCTCTCTCTCTCTCCCTCTCTCTCTCTCTCTCTCTGTCGTTCTGTCTCTCTCTCTCTGTCTCTCTCTGTCTCCCTCTTTCTCTTGTCTCCCTCTCTCTGTCTTTCTCTCTCCCTCTCGCCTCTCTTCTCTCTCTCTCTCTCTCTCTCTCTCTCCCTCCCTCGCGCTCCGTCTCTCTCTCTCTCTCTTCTCTCTTCTCTCTCTCTCTCTTTCTCTCTCTCTCTCGCTCTCTCTCTATCTCTTCTCCCTCTCTCTCTCTCTCTCCTCTCTCTCCTCTCTCCTTCTCTCTCTCTCTCTCCTCTTTCTCTCTTTCTCTCTGTCTACCTCTTTACTCTCTTTCTCTCTCTCTCGCTCTCTGTTCTCTCTCTCTCCCTCTCTCTCTCTCCCTCTCTCTCTCCCTCTCTCTCTCTCTCTCTCTCTCTCTCTCCCTCTTTCTCTCCCTCTTTCCCTAACCCTAACCCGTCATGGCAAATGGAGACTATACCAAGCTAACGAGGAAGCACGGGATCAAAATATCAGCCGGCTTCCCGTGTAGCGTTGAGGAGATGGGTTAGCTGTGGGAGACAAGGTCGGACATGGCAGTGTGAAGTCTCTGGCGCGGATGAACGGGGCTGTTGTCATCTTCCTGGACCAGGTGGAGCGGGTGCACCGCGTCATCGAGACAGGTATTACGGTGAGCGGAGTGTTTGTGCAGGTGATGCCACTCACTCTGCCCGCAACCAAAGTGGTAATATCTAATGTCCCTCCGTTCATAACCGATGAGTTTCTCAGCAGAGAACTATCCAGACACGGGAAAGTTGTTTCCCCGGTAAAAAAGATTCTGTCTGGATGTAAGTCTCAGTTGCTGAAGCACGTAGTGTCTCACCGAAGACAGCTCTATATGATACTGAATAACCGAGATGCGGAGCTCAACCTCCGCTTCCACGTTAAGGTAGATGATTATGAATACGTGTTATTTGCAACTTCATCGGTTATGAAATGTTTTGGTTGCGGGGAGGAGGGACACACCGCGAGAGCCTGTCCGAAGCGCGGGGGTCCAGCTCCGCCTGATCCTGGAGGAGCGGCTGCCGCTCCCCCGGCGGGGGGCTCTTCGCCGGGAGAGGCCGCGGCTTCGGAGGAGGGCTCTCCGCTGGGGCGGCCGGTGGCCGCTCCACGCGCCGCGCCAGGACGCGCAGCTGCTGTGTCCAGCTTTGTACACGGGATAGGTGGTGTTAATTCACTTGGTGTGGTGGAAAAAAATGGGAAAAAAAACCCAAAAAAAACAGGGAGAGGAAGTGCAGGGGGTGTCAGGTGGTATGGGAGGAGAAGAGGTAGAGGAGATAGGTGGTGTAGAGGAAATGGGTGGTGTAGAAGGAGAGAGGACAGAAAAAATACAGATTCCGTGGAGTGAGCAGGTAGAAGAGGCAGAGATGGAGGAGGTTAAAAAAACAAAACCTGCCACAAAACGGAAAAAGACAAGTCAGAGTGCATCCAGTGATGCCAAGAATAGTAAAGTCGGGGAGGAAGGACAGACAGGCAGGAAGCAGGGACAGGCAGAAGACAGTGCTAGTGAAGAGGAGTGTGTGTCAGACAGCAGCGACATCCCTGGTTTTACTCTGAGCAACAGCCAGAAAACAAAATGTACTCAGTTGAAATGTTGAAAGTTTTTCTCCAACAAACAAAAAACCAACACGGAGTAAAAGTGGAGGATTACTTCCCGGATTTACTCGTTTTTATTAGCTCAAGCAGGTTTCATATGAGCCAAAAAGAGTCTGGCCTCATTGAGCAGGAGGTGTATAGATTAAAAAAACTTGTGCTTAAAGTAAAAAAACAAATAAATAGTGATGATGGGGGTCTTAATTAATTAATTTGTTTTTATTTTTTCTTATTTTAACATCTCAGCCATGGATACTTTCAAAGTGGGTGTTTTAAATGTGAACGGAGCCAGAGTTTTTAAAAAAGGACACAAATTTATGAAACTGCAAAATTAAAACACATTGATGTCCTTTTTTTACAGGAGACGCACAGCGACGGCTCTAACGAGATAGTCTGGAGGAGGGAGTGGGAAGGGGAAGTCATTTTAAGCCACAACACATCTCTTAGTGGAGGAGTGGGCTTCCTTTTCTCCAAATCTTTTACTCCAGTCTCACTGGAGGTCGAGCATTTTATCGAGGGGAGGTTGCTTTTAGTAAAAGCCCGGTTTGACCTTTTTAATGCTGTTTTTATAAATGTGTATGCCCCAACAATCGGTGCAGAGAGGAAGTTGTTTTTACAAAAAATGAATGATGTTTTAAATAGCTGTGCCTCGGAGGATTTTTTATTCTTGGGGGGGGATTTTAACTGTACAGAAAATGCTTTTTTTAGATCGGAACCACGCAGAGCCGCATCCAGCGTCCCAGCATGTTCTGAGGCAGCTGGTCCGCTCTCATGGTCTGGTGGATGTATGGAGGAGGATGAACGCAGAGGCTAAACAATACACATGGTCCCATTGCAGAGGGAATAGGATTTCCTCTGCCAGGTTAGATCGTATTTATTGTTTTAAACATCATTTTAACATTTTTAAAATGTGTAATATTATACCTGTTGGTTTTACAGATCACTCTTTGCTTTTATGTAATGTTTTTATTAGAAATGTGTTGCCAAGAAGCGCGTACTGGCACTTTAACTCAGTTTTAACATTTGATAAAAATTTTAGAGAAGCTTTTATTTATTTCTGGAGTGTTTTTAGGCAGAGGAAGAGTGATTTTAACAGTCTTAGGCAGTGGTGGGACCATGGTAAGACTGAAATTAAAATGCTTTGTCAGCAGCACACCCTCAATGTCACACATGACATCACCAGATCTATGAAAGACCTGGAGGGTGATATAGTGGAACTAGAACAAATAAGTGAGTCCACAGGAGATCGAGGATATATTGAAATCCTCAAAGTAAAAAAAATGGCATTAGCCGACCTGCTAGACGTTAAAGTCCAGGGCGCACTGGTCCGGTCCCGGTTCTAAACGCCACCGAAATGGATGCTCCATCCAGTTTCTTCTTCGGCCTGGAGAAGAAGAACGGACAGAAGAGGGTAATCCACTCACTGCTCTCAGTCACAGGGCAAGAGATAACGGAACCAAGCCAGATCAGAACACGGGCTGTGAGTTTTTATTCCTCCCTATACTCGAGTGAGTATGAGGGGGAGGAAACGTTTTTAGAGGGGTTTTTAGGGGGACTACCTCAGGTAGCAGAGGAAACCAACTCACAGCTGGAGGGGCCGTTGACCACACGGGAGCTACAGGCTGCTCTGCAAAAAATGCAAGGACGGCGGGCTCCCGGCATCGACGGCCTCACTGTTGAGTTTTTTTAAAGCATATTGGGACATTTTAGCAACAGATCTTTTAGATGTTTTTAACGAGAGTCTGGCCTCTGGTTCCATGCCGATGTCCTGCCGCAGGGCCGTGATAACGCTCCTGCCCAAGAAAGGAAACCTGCAGGACATCGGAAACTGGCGCCCTGTGTCTTTGCTGTGTGTGGATTACAAGCTTCTGTCCAAAGCTCTGGCCACCAGGCTGGGGGGGGCTATGGAGCAGGTCATCCACCGGGACCAGACCTACTGTGTGCCCGGCAGGTCCATGGTAGACAATGTCTACCTAATTCGAGATGTTTTGGAGGTCTCCAGCTCATTGGGTTTTGATACTGGTCTGATTTCTCTAGACCAGGAAAAGGCTTTTGACCGCGTTGAGCACAACTTCCTCTGGAAAGTAATGGAGAAGTTTGGGTTCAGCGCTGGTTTCATAGGCAAGATCAAGGTGTTGTACAGTGAAGTTGAGAGTGTGCTGAAGTTTAATGGTACTCTGTGTGCTCCTTTTAGAGTGTGTAGAGGGGTCCGGCAGGGCTGTGCTCTGTCGGGGATGCTCTATGCGCTCTCCCTGGAACCTCTCCTCTGCAAAATACGCTCCAACCTACAAGGTCTGGTTTTACCTGGTTTTAATAGCAGATTTGTTTTATCCGCATACGCAGATGATATTATTGTTTTTATTAAAAGCCAGAGAGATGCGGACATTTTAACAGATATAGTAGATAGTTTTAGTGTAACATCGGCAGCGAAGGTAAATTGGAAGAAAAGTGAGGCCCTCGCTGTCGGGGAGTGGCGTGGCGGTCTCCCAGTTCTTCCCCAGAGCCTCACCTGGAGAACTGACGGCCTGAAATATCTCGGCGTGTTTGTAGGAAAAGAAATTATTGTCCAGAAGAACTGGGAGAACGTCACAGAAAAGATTCAGGGAAAGCTTTCCAAGTGGAAGTGGCTGCTCCCTCAGATGTCTTTTAAAGGTAGGGTTTTGGTTTTAAACAACCTTGTAGCATCCCAATTGTGGCACCGTCTGACCTGTGTAGACCCTCCCTCTGGCCTTTTAGCAAAACTACAGAAAGAAATGGTAGATTTTTTTTGGGATGGTCTACACTGGGTGCCACAGGGGGTGCTGTTTTTATCCAGAGAGGAGGGGGGACAGGGCCTTGTCCACCTGGCCAGCCGAACAGCCACTTTTAGACTTCAGTTTTTACAAAAATATCTTACCGGCCCGGCTGATTTGGTGTGGAGAGATGTGACCAGCTGCATTCTCAGACGTGTAAATAACCTGGGGCTGGATGCTGCTCTGTTTTTAACTGATTCTAATTTTTTAAAGTTAAATGGGCTGCCTCCATTTTATCAGGGTGTTTTTAAGTCTTGGGCCCTTTTTAATCATAAAAGGTGTCCAATGTCGGACTCTCTGCACTGGTTGTTGAAGGAGCCTTTGATTTACAGAGCCAGGCTGGACGTCAGCAGCAGCAGCACACCCAGCCTGATGGTGGCGCTCTGCAGGTCCAGAACCCTGTGCTTGCAGCAACTGGTGGATGCAGTGGGGCCGGCGCTGAGTGATGCCCGAGCCCTGGGCTTGCTGCTGGGTCTGACCCCCGCTCGAGTGGCTGAGAGGATTCTGGAGCTGTGGAGCCAGAGGCTATCGGGGAAGGAGAAGAGAATAATAAAAGACTACAGTGATGGGAAGGCTTCTCCAGACCCAGCAGACCCTTTTCCAGAGATCAACCTGAGCCCAGGGCTGGGAGAACTGACCGGTCCCCTGCTCAAGGTCACTAACCCGGCAGGACTGACGCTGCACAGAGCCGACAAAAAGACTCTATATATGAACTGTGTCAAAAGCATCCACAAGAAAGGCCTGTGCAGCAGACCCTCCACTGTGTGGAGCAACAGACTGGGAAGTGGACCAAGCCCACAGTGGGGGTCTTTTTACAAACCTCCCCTCAAAAAGCGGACAGCCGACCTCCAGTGGAGGATTTTACATGGTGCCGTCGTTTGTAACGCTTTTATCTCCGTCATTAATCCTGCTGTTTTTAACAAATGCCCTTTCTGCAACTTACGTGAGACTGTATTCCATGTTTTTACTGAGTGTAAGAGACTCACAGAGTTCTTCTCTCTTTTAACATTGGTTTTTAGTCTTTTTAACGTAGTTTTTACCGAGAGTGTTTTTATCATGGGAGCTGCCTACAAAAAAGACAACAAAGAAAAGTGGCAGCTCCTAAATTTCCTCTCGGGAGAGGCAAAAATGGCCATCTACATCAGCAGGAAAAACAGAGTTGAGAACAGAGAGGGGCAGGAGGCCAAGACAGTGTGGCTCTGCAATATCAGGGCAAGACTCTGGCTCGATTTTAGGTTTCACAAACATACCGGGGATCTCGACACTTTTAAAGTACGTTGGTGTTTTAAAAATATTATCTGCACTGTGAACAATGAATGTTTACACTTTGCACAGGTTTTTATTGGATAATTTTTATATATTTATAGAATTGTTATTTATAAATATATATTTTTTGATATTGATAATATGATTTTTCGTTACACTTTATGAGTAAACTGTTTGTTTTAAGAATATGTAAATAAAGTGTTTTTGAAAAATCAAAAAAAAAATCTCTCTCTCTCTCCCTCTTTCTCTCTGTCTCCCTCTTTCTCTCTGTCTCCCTCTTTCTCTCTCTCTCTCTCGCTCTCTCTCTCTCTCTCTCTCTCTCTCTCTCTCTCTCTCTCTCTCTCTCTGCTATAGTGCTCCTGAGGGGAATGCGCAGTGGGCCGCATATTTCTGTTGCTGTGTGCCCACTTTATACCGTGCTCCCCTACTGAGCGGGGCTACGCAGCATGGAGTGAAAGGCCATGCTGGAATGCCTATAATGCACTGTGGAAACTGTGACTGCTTTTGATTTAAATGGTTTCAGATGTGCCTTTTGGAGGTGCACAGTGAGAAACAGCTGGTTACTGTGGCTATTGATATGCACAAAAAGAGTGTTGAGGCTGTTAAAGTAGCCCCGTAGGCTGGATTCAGGCAGGATTTTGCCAAAACATGGCTCTTATCCTTATGTATCATGTTTTGTTATGTAGATAGATGTTTTTAGTAGATTATCATGATACTGATTTGCACGAGTCCTTTCACAAAAGCACGTCTACTACCCAGCACTCTGAACTGATATATATTATACTGTCAAATTACTATATGAAAATTACAGTTGAGCTTTGAACTGCAACAATGAGCATCAGCCTATCTGCTGCTCGATTCCTTTCAAGAAATGTCTTTGAAAATCTTCTAAAAGACTGTAGATTGCTTTTGATTAAATGGGTTTTTAGTAGATATCCCAGGGGAAAGAAAATCACATAATGGCGACTCAGAAACACATACCAGCAGGATTCTACATTTCCGATTCATATGAAGGCACAGTTTGATCGCGAGAAAAGTTTGTGACCGAGTTTAAACTTTCTTGGCGAACACATTAACAAGAAAAATTGTCTATGAAGTTTTATGAGTTTTGGGGTATTTAGGATATAGTCAGTTGTGAGCTCCAATGAAGTTCAATTTCCTATCCGGGTCCTTTGGCTTCGTCCTTCGTTGGACTGACCCTTGGAGAGAACCGCCAACCATGAAGTAACGTAGTCCCACTAGATCACCTTTGATGGTTCTCCGTCACACGCTGCTCAGCTCGGCCGTCGGAGATCAGTCAATTTCAGCTCCCAACCGAGCTGAAATGAACTGAGCATAGAGGAGAGGTTAAGCTTATTACCACGACCTCTTAATACCACATTATGTAGTAGTGGAACGTAGTGTAGATGCCGCTGTTTGAGTTCCGTGTGAACCCAAAAGTCAAAGTTGACTCTAAGTTAAGTCACGCAACAAACATATTTATTTTAACCCAAACCATGAACACTTCTGTTTGTTTCCGTACTGGGTTTCAGAATAACGGGCCTTCAAACAAAAGTCTCCTTTTTTACACATGATGTGCCACCATCACGTAATGCGGTGTTAAGAGGTCATGGTGATTTCACGTATTTCTGTGATATCACTTTGATGTAGGAACTTCACTGATAAACCGAAAAACAGCCGTCAGTGGCGACAACATATTTAATTTGCAAAACAAATCTGAGATGTTGGTGGTGATTTGGAGGTCTGGGTCCTCTAGACGAAAAAGAATAATAAAAGAGGAACAATTTCATCGCAATATCTGAACATGTGACATGTTTCCAGAACCATAGACATACTGAACTAAACAACACCGACTCATTTCAAACTGCTTTTCTTTCTTTTTTGTCTGGCACACAAAAGTAATTTACTTCATGAAGAGGAACTATTGTTATGTTCCACACGCTGTGAGAGAGTGCTAAGCGCACACATACCCGCAGACACACATAAACATCCCTTGCCTCTACCTGCAGACAGTGTGGAGAAGAGATAAGGCTGCATCAAATGTACAACACAGTATTGATTTCCATGCCAACCAATCTCACCCAATCAAAAAAGGTCACGCTGTGTAGAAATCAAAAAGGGGTCTCTTTGTTTCAGAATTGCATGCTGGGTAGCCTTCAGGCAGACAGATTCAGTGAGTGAGACAGTTTGAAGCGTAACGTTTTTTATCTGTGGCTAACCACCTCGTGCAGCAGGCAAAATTGGAAAACAATATTGATATCTGACCAATGTAATGGCTCAGATACCAGTGTGAGAAAAGGCAATTTTTTTGTCTTCTCTGTCTTTCTTTGCAGAAAAGTAGTCTGGGCTTGTTCTCATGCATGCCCAAAATACACATTGGTGTTGGTGTGAATCTAATTTTGGCAGCTCCATGCCATGCTTTCCAAACTCATTCTGTAGCCTTTTGTCCGTCTCTGCGGCTCAGTGAGACATGATAAACAAGGCAACAATTCAAATGTATGGGGCTGGTGGGCGGATTTGACAGCCTTCCTATGGCTCGGTGTGATGATGGTCAAGATGAGGGCTTTGGAAGGCGTTTTTGATGTGTTTGTGTTGTTGCGTGCTGGGTCCGGGTCACCCCTACATGCATTAATGAGCTGATGCAGCATTTGATGTTGGCCTTCAAATCTCCTTTGGTGCTCTGGCCCCGGTGTCCATCCCTCTATCCTCCCTCTTTTCTCACACACAAATGCACTCTTTACACACACACAGTCAACATCATACGCTCGCAGATACTCACTCATTTACATTGCCGGTAGGAAGCACACTGCTGCGCTCTCCTGCAGCTGATGCTGAAATGAGGCAGGAAGTGCACCTGTGTTTGTTTTTTTATGTTTGTATGAAAGAGGCAGAGGTGGACACATAATGTGGGACTAGTTTATGTGTTTATTGTAGATGTATGTTGACAGGATGACACTGACACAAACAGTGAACACAACGAATGAGATGCAATGAAACCCTCTCCTGACAAAAACTGCTGGTCTATATTCTCCTCAGGATTATTATTATTTTTTATTCTCAGCTTGTTTTTTCCAACTGATTCACCAAGTACGCTCCCCCCCCCAAAAAAAAAAAGCCAGCCAGCGCAGCCTTCCAAATGCACAATTGCTTTCCTCTGCTCTCCTGTTTCCCGGTATGCTAATTTCCTGTGATGATCAGAGGGACACAGGGATAAAAGTGCTGCGCTTTAAGCACTTTGTAGTTTTTATATTGTTGCCATAGTAACATGAAACTGGAGGCCAAATCAATGTGGCTTCTCTCATTTGCATGGAGAAATAGAAACCTTAAACAGAAACAGAAGGGAAAGACAGAGGGAAGAGTAAAACAAAAAAAAGAGGTAGAGAGAGAGAAAACAAAATGCCATCCCACACTGCAGAGCATCACCCTTCCTTCAGTACAAGCTAGTTTAACAAGAACAGCCACTATTTATGCACAGAAAACACTTCCTCTACAACGGGCCAGTCGCTTATTAAAGCGCCCTTGCAAGAAAACAGAAACAACCCAACTCTTTCTCCTATCCGAGAGCTTTAAGCTGCTACAACACCCCCGTGTAGCTCCCATTCTGCAATGTTCACTTGATATGCACCCTGCATGCTGTTCACTCCACTTTGAAGTTGTTCACAGGGCTATGGAGCTATGATTATCCTGCCCCTCGCAAACCTTCCACCCCTGCTCTGAACTGTGTGCTGCCGACTGCAGGAGCCAAGGCGCTACAGCAACAAGCACCATCCAAGCACCAACCGCAGGCCCGAACCCATTCTGATTCAGCTTGTGAATGCTTAATTAGTTGTTAATTAGCTCCGCTCCTCTGTACGCCACTCGCCCTATCTCGTCATTTATCAGCTTCCCAGACTGGGCAGCTGTTAATGAATGGTGTAATTTATTCAGCCCAATCTGTTTGTCCTCAGAGTACAGCGCTGCATTAAGTTGAGCGTGTGCACATGCATGGAATGATTAGGGAACATCTTAATGTGCTATCAGAGCGGTGTAGTAAAAAGTGTCTGCAGGTAGCGCAGACCTGACACTCTTTCGCAGGATATTAAAGGCATAGTCCAAAAGTTTTGAAGTGGGGTTGTATAAGGTACTTATCCAGAGCCAGTGTGTTACTAACAGTAGATGGCGGTTGGCGAACACGTCGTTTGGAAAAACAGACAATTGCACCAGCATGGAGCAAAGCGTTAACCTAAAGGCCCATCTAAAAAAAAGTGGTTAAGTGGTAATCGGTTAGTTTGTTTGTGTTATAGCGTGATTTTGGTCAAAGTCCAAAGTCCCACTATAGCACAAACAAACTAGCCTATCGAGGCAGCGGTAGAAATCAATTTCCCCGTTGGAAAGGGCTGTCTTACGCCTTACTGTCTTACAGCAAGGTAAAGAGGTGAAAATATTCTTAATATAGCGTACACTTCAACTTGATTGATTTTTATAGGTGACTATTATACGTTGCTGCTGCCCCCGTCCACAGCAGAACATTGCTTAGCTTCCGTGCTAAGGTACTCGACCGCCATCTACTGTAGGTAATACACCGACTATCGATAAGTACCTCATACAACCCCAATTCAAAATCCCTTTACCACTAAACCCTTCAGGCTAATTACTATTCATACAGACAGATTGCAGGTTGCACCAAATACGTACCTTCTGTCAGCAGTCTCCTCCCATTCATCTATCACTTCACCCAGCTGACTCCAGGGATGTTAGTTACACAAAACAGTTAAACAGCAGCCGCATCGGCTTTATAATTCAACATGCAACAGTTGAGGTTAGTGACAGAAGGAGGTTGATGTCAGATCAGTGTTCGAGGGAGCTCCCACCCCTGAAGAGAGCAGCAGGGAGGTGATAGATGTGAAAAGAAGAAATGACATCAGGAGGTTGTGGGTGGTATTTGTAGCAGAACTCCATTGGATCTCATTATCTCCATGCATGGTCAAGAAGTCATGCTTATTGTTGATTCTGGCATCTGATATGAAAGGAAAAGAAAGAAACTCCTTCAATATTCAGAATCCATGGGATAATCTTGTAGATATTAAAAAAAAGAGTCGCAACATTAGCAGGGATCACACACTGTATATCCCCCCTCAGGTTACAGCCAGGGGTTAAGTCAGTTCAAAGAGGAGAACTAAAGCAGGTTTGGCTGCATCCCAAGGAAATGTGGTGTTCGTAAGGCTGCCATGTAATTAACTCCCAACAGCCCTCTGATTCCACTTAGCACTGGGCTTAATCTTTATAGGCCTCCATAATGCATGGCAGCCATTAGTCACTTAACATAGGTTGTTTGTCATCTTGCAGCATGGGAGTGTTCAAGAAAACAGAAGTGTGTTTTCAACAAGGAGAGGGGACACACGGCTGGAATTCTTGTGGCAATAATGGAATTCCAGTAATCCCAAGAGGGAATCTCTGGGAATTTTATAGAGACGGAGTCAGAAATTTGTGGTGAAAAGGGTTTGGGAATGGAATTCAGAGATGAAAGCCAGAACCTCTCGCCATAGTTCACACAAGGGGACAAATTACGGTTGATGTCGTCATTGTTTTCCATGGCCAAACAGATTAGCCTTAAATGAGGCTCTGGCTTGGTGACTGCGGAATCCTCTCATCAGGCCCAAGTCCACGTGGTAGCCTGGTGTGATATCTCTCAGGCAGGAGCCGGGTAAACAGAGTAAACACTGACATCATCTATGGGAACTGATCAAGTGTGACATCAGCGGGAAATGTTTAATTAAGAGCCATGCCTTGTTTCCAAGTGGACGCTGAGTTTAGCGTTTACCTTTAAACTTTAAAGGAAAGAGCTGCAAGTTTAAAAATGAGTTCACAGTTTGACATTTTACTGTAGATCATTTTGTTTGAATTTGCTTGTGGTAAAAGTGGTAAGAACATTAAGCGAGTAATGAGTAATGAATTAAGAACTGAAACAAGATTTTCCACTTATCTGCTCGGTGGTGGAAACTGTCTCTGTGCTTATCTTAAATCTGAGTACGAGTACATAGGAGCAGGATTTTGTGACATCACAGCTAGTTTGGAAGCCAATCAGGTTACGAGACAATGGGTCCCTGGGCACAGACATAGTTATTTTTCCTCGCTTTGTAATTGTTTTGGCCTCTTTGTAGTTGTTTTGTCTCTTTTCATAGTTGTTGTGACTGTCTTTGTGGTGTCTTTCTGTCTCTTTGCAGCTGTTTTGGTCTCTTTGTAATCTTTTTTATTCTTTTTTATGAAACACACATTTTCATAAAGACGGAAATACAAAGACGTTGTGTTTCTTTGTGGTCATTTTGAATCTTTTCCTGGTATGTGTCTCTTTTGAGTAACATTTTAAGTGAACGCCAGGGGGGCCCCTGACAATTTGGGCCCCTTGCCCTGTGCCTAGTAGACCTGTTCAGTAATCCATACATGAGTCCTGTATGGAATATACACAAGTGTGATGTAATGTCAATGTCCACTGCCCATACATTGGGAGTCGTTAGTAGTAGTAATATCTTATGTCCACGTCTAGAAGTTAAACTTTTAAAATAAAATATCTGTAATAAAAGCGTTCACATGTATCACATGTTGAGACCGACCTCCTGATCCAACTTTGACCTCCTGTTCTTACCTTAGTTATGCGATGGAGGAGTTTTAGTAACATTTTTTGGTGCACTCGCTTTGAGCTTGGCCTCCAAATGAAAGGTTAGCTTATCTGGCAAAACTGTTTGGTTATTTACAACAAGTACTGTATGATTGTACTGACTATTCATTTTTCTTGAACAATCTGCCTTTGTTGTACCAATGTTCAAGTCCTCTGCATTTATTTTGTCATCTAATGAATATAACAGTCGCGTCTGTTAGAGGCAGGACGGACTGAAAAAAAGGCTCTAAACAAGGATTTTCAATCTCAGTTTGTGTTTCTTGTTAAAGGTGTTTTTTCATTTACAAGAGGTGAAGCCACTGGAGCTGATGGATACGCTAGCTAGTCAGCAGTCTGCAGATACATAGGCCGGTGTCAAAACACAAACAGCAGTCACAGATGAATGAATACGTTGAGTTTTCTGCTCTATCTGTGCTGAAATTAATTATTAAACTGGACCTCCTACTTAGTTGAAGTATTTAGTACTGACGGTCCACAGCTGTAGAGTGATTGTTTTTAAAGTCTTAAACAATAACAGCTTTGCAGATGGTGCAAGTCTTATATTATTCTTACACAACAAAGTCTTGCAAATGAAGTATTAAAATGTGATGTTATGATCATTCTTGAGTTTTACTGCATTCTGCAAGACAAAAATCTGTAAAATTGTCAATTGGTATGCAAGAGATTTCATTGTTTTGCCCATACCGGTCAGCCCCAGTGATAATCATAACCGAAACGTAAAAATAAAGCTTAAAACCCAAGTGGTAAAAAAGTGTAGTCATCCTTTAAATCACGCATACCAAGAAGGTGAAGGGTTGTTGCAGGTGTCCTCCTTCAAGGGAACTGGCAGGTGTGCAAGCAAGCACTCACACAGGCTACACTTAGACACACACACTCCTCAGTTACAGCTACATTAACAGTGCAGCCCTGGACATTGACCAGGTGTTGCCTTCCTGCTGTTCACATACCTGTCTCCTCTGAGCCACCTGACTGTGGAGAATAAAAGCCCTGATTAATTTAGGCTGTAGCTTCCCTTTCCAAACCACTCCTCTGCTCGCTTTGATCTGTTTGCACCGCATTTGATCTTTAGTGAGGCTGTTAACAGCACCACTAAATTAGACCATTGGCCCCAGACGAAGTCCGTCCTAATTATCGTACCCTCTACTTAACAAAAGGACCGGGGCCTCAGGCCTAACCATTACGCCTTCTTCAACAGACACACACACACAGACACATACAGACACACACAGACACACACACACACACACACACACACACACACACACACACACACACACACACACACACACACCTTCATGTTCAGAAACTGAGAGAGAGCAAGGCTTTCAATCGTGTGAAGGAATAAAGAGCATGGCAACGTGAAAAACACATCAGTTGTTGTGGGCATTCATCTGTAAATATAGCCAGTGTACACTTATATTATATTCTATATGTATCTTTTTATATATTATCTAGATCACGTGTATATTAATAATCTTGGTTGTGGGCTATTTTCCTCACTGCATCTTTCAAAAGAAAATTTGGTAACACTTTCTATGATGACCATGTCTATAATGCATTATAATCTGCTTATAGCACTGCATAATAAAGTTAGAAGAACTATAACTATAATCCAACATTTAAAACAATTACCATAGCACATTTAAAAGCATTTTATTTTGACTTAAAGGTAAAGCATCATAATATTTATAATTGCTGATCACTCACTGACATTTATTTTTGCATGGATCATAATTTATTGTAATTCCATAGTTAAAATACATTATAATCATTTTATAATGCATTATAATATGATTATAAGTTACTCTAAGTGGTCATTGTTTGCTTCAAGTAAAGCATTAAAATATTAAATACATGCAAGAACAACAGAGAGAATATTGTAAAATGAATATTTACTTGTATTATGATACTTGACCTCATAAGTCATTATTCAATGCTTAAAATGTGTTATGATTATTGTTTTAAGGAATTATTAATATTTATGAGTGCTTCTGACTATATTAACATAGAGCTTTAGGCAGATTGTTATGTATTATAAGTATGTTTTTAATGCATTATATATAGGTTTCACCAATATTCACCAAGACTTGATATTTGTCGAATAGATTATAATTTTATTGCAAAATATTGTTGATTTACCCGTAGTTCACTCTGCTGACATGTGTGTTTTTCATGGTTTTTAAGAAATGATATCATTCAGAGGCTGTTTCTTCTATTGCTGAGAGAATATATAATGTATGTGAATGCATGTATACCACATCATACTACTCCATTGAAATGTAAATTCCCTCTGGGCTGTCCATAATGAAGCCTTCTGGGGAATTTCCATATTGGAAATCTTACCATTTCACCCCGAGTTGTAATTGAATTTCTTTATAGGCAGATCTAAACAGAAAGATAATGCAGTGTGTTGTTCAGATACAACGTTATCTGGAAAGTGAAACTTGGAGGGAAATCAGCTTTATGATCGACTCATACACACACACCTGTACCTTGATATTAAAAAATATCAGCTCTCACTTTTTCCTGCACTGTGCAGAGTTCCTACTTAACATGGAAACCAGTATTTATGTTAAAGGTGCAGTTATAGTGTCAGTTTAGAATAGCTGGTGCTTTCTGGTCCAGCTATAATAAGCAGTCATGGCCTCTTAGTTGAAACCTACACATGTGAATCATGCTCATAGATCACAGGCATGCTCTGAAGGCCTTTTACATCTAATCTGATTTTCTTTTTTAAACATGGCCTTTGATGACTCTGCAAAGTAAAGTTACCTCGGCAATTCCCACGAAACATCATGAGGGCAGTTGAAAAGGAGCAGCACAGTCACACGGTCAGGCCCACATTGTCTGTTCAATAGAAATCCCCCACATTCCTGTGTTCCTCTCACAACCTGAAGACACAGGCAAGACTGGCAGAGCTGGTGTGAGAGTCACAATTGAAAAAGTGAACATAGATTAGCTTCTGTATGTGTTGTGCTGCAACAGTTTTAGGGGGAATTACTGTTTGTCAAGTTATGGTGTTTCTTTCATTTTTCAGTAGTATGTTAATACAAAAGTCCTGTGGTATGATGCTGAAGACACACTGCTGTACAGGTATGAAGAGCAGACTGTTGCACATACTGTTCCTGTCAGTTCTGCTCATGTTTTATGTTGCCAAAGCCAAATATCCCTGAGAGCTCTTTGTGTGGCTGCTGAGGAATGTATTGTATGGGCATATGGATATGATAGCTATGCGTACTGTGAACAATGATTGTATAGCCTCAAACACACACCAGTGCACACACGTACACACACAAAGATAGCATTTTGGAACGCAGAAGGTGCAGGTTTATTCCCCCGATGATGCTTTCATCATCGGGGGAATAAACCTGCACCTTCTACGTTCTTCTTATTTGATTAAGGCTTTTAAGTTCAGAGCCAAGAGTAGATGTTAATGTATGGTGGTGACGGAAGGTGAGCGCTCCTCTCTTTAATTAAAGGAAAATCTTTAGTTTTTTTCCACAATCTGGGATTTTCTGTTTCAACATTTTACATACTAATGATCTGATATTAGAACAGAGTCCATAGGGCAGACATTGTTTAGGCCGGTTTTAGCAGGTTTTACTAATTCTAGTCAAACATGCCTCAAAGCACAATCAGCATACTTGTTCCATCATGACATTATGAGACATAACTACCAAACATCATCAAAAAGTTCCACATATTTGAGTAAAGGTTTTTTTTTATCAAGCATTTACAATTCATGGAAAACCATAAAATATTTGGCTGAAGCCTAAAGATAATGAGATATCAAAGGAAAATAAAGATGACTTAAAGGACATCAGTTAATAACAGAAAGGGGAGATTGTGGGGTGCTCCACATAACAAGTAAAGTCATGCTACGAGAAATCTGGATATTTCCTCCGGTGTTGACTCATTCAAGACCAAAAATGTAAAGGAATTTTAAGAAGCATTTTTTGGCCACCTGGGGGCAGCATACATGTGTGAACAAATGCTTATGTACACACTAAGCAGGCAACATTATCATTCATTTATAGTTGTGTATAGTCCAATATCAAAAGCTTCCTTTTAGCTTTTTTTGAGGGAATATCTGTCTCTTAGCTGCTCAATGCTCCACTAGTTTGACTAGGTCGTTGCTAACTTTTTCAAAGTGGTGTTTGGTGGTGAGCACTTTGCTTTGAGTCGGTTTAACAGTTATTTCACTAAGAACAGCTAGCTGCTATCGCTGGAAACAAGGTTGATGAGAGCCGTTAGACTGAACCAAAACAGTAAAGTTGTCAACAGTACAACCAAAACAATGAGCTGATAGACTAACTCGTCACATACGGACGCTTGGTCAGGACCCCATAGCATCACTCTTAAATGTAAATGTCAAACTAGTATGCGATTAAGTTTAGGAAAAGATCGTGGTTTGAGTTGAAATAAGTATGTTTGTTACGTAACTTAAGTACACACGGGACATGAACAGCGGCCTCCCGGGTGATTGTCCTGTGTTTGTTTGACACATACATCCACCATGACCTCATCCGAAGTGAATGAACGGCCGCACTGAGCGTTTAATATCGCCGCGGCTGGGTTTACATTGGAGTTAGCTGAAAGCCGGGTGCATCTCATACAGACAGTGGGTGCCTTGTGCGTCAGTATCAGACGCAGAAGGTCGTGACAAAGCGTTGTTATTTGACGACCTGGGAATGAGGCGACAAGAAAAAGCTCCATATAGTCTGTGGGTTCGTCATTCCGTGCAATACCTTTCACATTACCCATTGTTAATATACAAATATTGATCAGTGCAGCTTTAAAATATTAATTGAACTATCATATAGATAAGTGTCTATGCTTGAAAGGTTAAATGATCGAGACGCCAGCATACCTTGGATTACTTGACAAATGTTCACCTTTTGAGGTTTGATCTTTCTTCATGAGTTCTGTTGGGACACAATCATCAAGAGATTCACTTCAAATTAATGGGAGTATGAAGAAAATTCCAAACACTTCTTGAAATGTCTGTGGCTCATGTTTTCTCTGGGTTCATACCTCACCGCCCAACCTTGTCCTTGTGTATGAAGAATATTTTGGTTTCTCGATTAAACAGCCTTGTCTACAAGCCCTTGAGCAGCTTTCTGCACTTTGCTTTCGACTCATCATCATCCGCATGTGACATCATCGGCACTCTTGCATACCTTTGTTGCGTTTTTCTGCACGTTTTTAATTCACAGCCACAAAAGATAAGAGGAACCCGCAGCATAGCAGCCAGTGAGAAGAAGAGTGCCTAAGAATGAGCAACACAAAGGCAAAATAAACAGATTTCAAAGCACTTTTATATCAAGACATCAAACGTCCCATGCGATGAAACAACACGCCGCAGCTCGTTTTAATTGACACATTGACAACCTCAAACTTATGATAAGAAGAGGGGAGTGGGGTGCAAGAAGGATGGAAGGAAAGAGGGTGGGAGGGAGAGAGGGGCTGAGGAATGAAAGGGAGATCAGCCTAAACTAACAACAATATGGGAGCGATAGAAGGGCTTAATTTTGCCTGACAGACGGCGCTTTCATCAGATTGTGTGCCTTGAACTGCACCTTGATTAATTATTAAATAAGGCGGCCCGCTCTTCGCCACTGGCCCCTTATTTGATGCTCCTGCAAATGTGTTTCTGCTGACAGATAGAGGTCCACTACTGGCCCCTGTTTACACATACCAAAATAGAACAGCAGGCAAGTCCTAATACCGTGTTATAGGGCATGACTGGAGCTTTGATGGTATTACAGTCGCCTTAGGGAGGCTTTCACCATCTCTTTTTAACCTTACACATAGATTTTCTTCATTGTCACTATGTTGATTTATTTGTTTGTTCATGCACATATGGAAAGATCTGAAATCAGTAAACTTCTTCTTATTTTCTCCAACAGTATTCACTGTTTTTCACAAGGTGTTAAAGTATGTTTGAATCAGAGGCTACACAAACTCTTACTCTGTATCGTACTTTAGCTGGAGCTAGTTGACTTCCTGTAGTATTTAGTGGTGGGTGGTACATTTACTTAAGTACTTATTTACAGTTTTGAGGTACTTTTACTTTACTTAAGTATCGTAATTTGAATACTACTTTATACTTCAACTCCATCCATTACATGTCAGAGGGAATCATTTTCTCCAACGCATTTATATGATAGTTGTCGATACTATTTCCTTTTCAGATTAAGATTTTACACACAGAATATAAAACCTGTTTATAGAATATAATGGATTGTTAGATGTTAATCTACCCAACCATATATACAGTAGCAAAGAAATCAGCTACAACTACATCCGTTAAAGTGTAACACTTGTGTCTCTTTTCAACTGGTAGTGTGTGTATATATCTGTGGGTGGATGTGAGTATGTACATATGTATAACGTATGTTTGTATACATGTACTTTAAATATGTGTGTATGTTTGTGAATATATGTATCCAGGGATAACATGAAGATGATCATTTTGCATGTTTCCAGTATGTGTAGTACATCGTTCTTTTCAGTATAGATGTGTATTTATCTTTCCTTTTTCTTTTATCTATATTTTTGATTAAATTCTAAGTTACTGTGACTGCTATGTAAAGAACTCATTCAGTTATTCAGCAGATGTTGGCCATGCGTGCCTAAAAGACATTGAGTCAGATACAAACACAAAGATATTTCATTAAATAATTAATGAAAATAATGAAAATCAATAATTTGGGAAATCATTATTCGAACAAATATTGGAGATAATTATAAACATTAATATTACATATTATAAATATTAATATTAAGTATACAGTGTGATCAGTCATGTGTTAATTATGACTCTCACAAAGAGAAAGAGATACGTTTTCATAGATATGAAACGTGTGAGATCTCATGAGGGGAAACTGTTCCACAGTGTAAAGGTCAATTCTAGCAATTTAGCATTAATCCTCCAAAAGGTTGTGGGATTTGCTTGCAATGGAATATTTGTACAGTGTGTTATTTTTACGTAACTAACCTAGAGTATCAATACGTCTTCCTCCTCTGGTGGTGTTACAGCAGCTTGTTACATGTTTAGTAGTGAAGTAAACACTAAATACTCACATAAAGGTATAGTGGTAAAAGGAAAAGGCAAAACTGAATCATGTCTTTGTGACACTATGACAGTTATGTATCTGCAACATGTGTGCTAAAAAGGCTTTCTCATTTACAGCCATAAACATCTCCCATGTGATTCACACAGTACCAGCAGAGGCTGCTATGATATATATATATATATATATATATATATATATATATATATATATATATATATATACAGTACAGTGACAACTTTGAAGTTAAACATTGTTGTGCACGTGTACCCCAGACGTGGAGAGATGGAGCAAGAGGACGATTTATGTCTGTCCATAAATAACATCACACTCCCTACAGTTTGACGTGCGAATAAATGTTCCCTCCAAATCAATAAGACATGGGAAACAGTAACCCATCATTCAACAAATCAAAACCTCATGATTTTCGCAGAAACGGACACACCCTTTGATACGCACGGAAATCCGTGCTCTTGGCCTTGATCTGACACGAGATTAAAGGAATAATGGTGAAATCGGCGTTGTACCTTTCCCTTTATTCTCGCCCTGTTCTCTGATTGGGGAGCCCTATGTGTGTCTTTCAGCTCCTCTCGTTTGGTTTGGGCATATCTGGCATATCTGGCATATCTGGCATAGCTGCGGTCTTGTTCATTCCCCCCCAACCCCCTTCTTTAGTTGTACATACAATGCACACTCAGAAATGGATATAACCCACTGATGCCAAGTTTGTCCTCAGATAAACTATTCCTCTGCTGATTTCTGGTCTCCTGCCTGTATATTCACACTTTTTACTCAGTTGGGAAGAAAAAAGTTGAAATTAGCACATATAAACAAGTCTTCTCACAATGAGAGGTAGTAGCATTCAGTAAAGCCTTTGATCCAGCCTTAACTAGAACGCTTTGACAAGTCCAATTTACGGCTGCTTCTCCCAACAATAGCTCATTGTGTAGAGAGCTGCAGATGATCTAATCACCGCTGCCCTCAGAAGTCTGAGTGAGGAGATGAAGAGGAAACATCGCCGTCCATCACGTTTGATGTGAAAACACATGACGGTTTCACCTTATCTGATTTTTTTTATTTCAAATTAGTAAGACCAAATGAAGTGAAGCGGATCAAACAAGATGAAGGAGTCATTTAATTGCATTACACACCCACACTCCACTTCCTGCTGTAACTGCCCCCTCCGTCTGTAGGAACGGACAATGTGACGAAAAGATGGAGAACAATGCTCCCGCACATGATGGTTTGTTGAATTGCACACATGGGTTTTTTTTGTATCACTCACACAGCTACAAACACCCACAAATGCATATCTCACATACAAACACAAGCAAAAAAAGTGTTTCACACACGCACAGGCTTTTCGAGCTTCAAATAAACCTGGTCACCTAAAGACAATCAATGGCGCCTTATCGTCAGCAATCACGCAAAAACTCTCTTCACTCTGGTGGGAGTTCAGATGTCAGCTACACAGCCAAAGACAAAGCCGATCACAGATACGGACTCGTGCCATCCATTATCTTTGGCACCAAAAAAAACAAGACAGATTCTGAAAATGCCACCTCGTGACTTTTCACAGGAGCTAATCTATTCTATTTAATGTAGTTCAGAGGGGCCCCGGCTCCGCGCTGAAGACACAAGGCAGGATTAGTCCTCATATAGCGGTGGCAAGATGAAAGGAGATAAACCACTTAGCCTGGTTCTTGGATGACTTTATATATTTATTTCCCTCAAGTCTCTTCCCGACGTTTGAAAAGGGATTTAGCGGCGAAGACACTTAAGTCTCTGGAAGTTAATCTTTTTTTCGTCTTTCACTAAGTTTTTTTTTGTGTGCGTTGTTGAGTTTTATGAACTTTCGACTGTAGGGAGGGGTTGAGAGGCAGAACTCCCTGCGCTAACTATGGCTTTTGTAGTAAAATAAGAAAATCTTAAGCATTGCTGTGAAACTGTCATGAGAGCATGCTCAATCAAAATGCAAACTGTTTCTGACATTTCAATGTCTTTCGTAGCTCACTGAGTGCGTTTTTCTTTCTGAATCACACCTCTGAATAAATTCACTTGAATAACCCTCATAACTGACCCCAAAATGTGTCGCATAGCCTTCATGTCTGTCTGAGAATCTGACCCGTCTGCTCTTTAGTATCTTCCCACTCTTCTATTGACTCTGTGTTCCGAGCCGAGCCCGCTGAGGGGTGCCGACCCCGGGCTTTGGCCCCCGCACATCAAAGGCTCCTTATGGAGGATGTTAATATTTGCTCAGGTGCATCTCGCGGGTCTCCCTCTCTGAGCAGAGGCTGCTCCGAGCATATAAATATATCAGAGGCCAAAGGGACGTCTGGTCACGCTGTCCCTGTGTGTGTGAGAACAGGGGAGGGGAGTGGATGACACACACACACACACACACACACTCATCCACCCCTCCTCCAGGCTCCTCCGGTCTACAGCCTGCATTTGAACCCCCTCATCTCTGTCTCTTTGCTTTCTTCTCGATGGCCTTCTGACCTGGGGCTGCCCCTCGGTCAGGGGGACATGGACAGGACAGCTGGGGACAACAAGAGCCCTGTCCCTGCCTCCTGCTTCTTCCATCCCATGACCCCCGCATCGCCTTTGAACTTCTGCCGCCTGACACGACACTGTTTACCCAACAATGTTGCAAATAAGAACACAGTTGCAAGATTAGATATAACTTTCACCAGCACTTTGTTTATGGCGCAAGACCTCCATCTCACATCTGCAGCGATTCCATCTCAGAGTGGCTGATTACGGCGGCTGACAGAAAGCCTGGGCCCCATCGCTCGACGTTGCTTTCACTCCTGTTCTTTGGATGTCAGGTTGACTCGGCTCGCCGCGACCGGCTTGTTTACACCAAGCTCCCCAAATAAGATCTAACCCTCGGCAGCTTCCGTCGTCAGCCAATCCAGATAGACAGACGTGGAATCCAGAAACTCCAGCGTCTTATCCAAGGAGCTGGAAGCCGGTCAGCCCCCACATCTGTGGAACAATCTGACTGCGAGACTGATGTTTTTTCGTGACTGGCCCGCTGACAATACACAGACTGTTGAAGATCTGCAGAGCTGCTGCTGCTGGAGCCCGGTCATACATACAGTACATGTCTGGAGTTTAGGATCCCAGGCACCCACGGAGTCCTGGTGCATGATGTCTTTGCTACAAGCACCAGCAGTGGCCTTTTTGAGGAGTCCTTTGCATTTATTCTCGACAAGATTACAAGAAGTAAACCTTTAATTTGTGAGCATTTTTAAGAGGAAACACTAAAGGTGAATAGGGTAAAGACTTTAAACTATTAGATATCCCCATCAAACTTCCCTAGTTGATTTCTTACATTAAGACAATTTATTTTTGTATTTCAAGTTTTCTGAAATAAGCATACATTTCTGAACATTTTATAAAGCCAGGTTCAAAATTCTTGTTTCACTTTGTTTACATATTAGAGTGAAAAGGTTTTACAGAGGGAATGTGGAACTGCCATAAAAAAAAGTTTTCTCGCCATGTTTTTAGGAATAAAATGTTCTATAAATCAGGTTATGAATGATATATAAACAAACCCCTTTGTAAAAACCTTCAGAATATAGACAAGAATGAAACTGGAAGGTTGGGTGACTGTAAAAGCTGCTGAAGTGGAGATTTCTGCCTCGGAGTATAAGACCACTTTCTTTTTTGGAGAAAATGGTCTTTTACAGATATGTATGTGAAAGTCCATCTATTTTGCAAGGCACTACAATTAAATAGGATAAAAAAGAAAAGCAGATATCACCATGAGACTTCCTCAGTAGAACTTAAATTAAGATTGTGTTTTGTATTTCTTTCTGAAATGTGTTTAAATGAAGCATTATGTAATGCTAAAGTACTTTTCTAATTGTATTGTTGTGCTTGTTTAGTATAAGAATGAAGTCATCATCAGACTACTCACTTTTTTTATGGAAGGTGACACTATTTATTCCCCCTCAGAAATAAATATGAGATATTTATATAAATATCGGTGATGCGAGACAGATTGTAGATTTGGTAGAGCAAGGTCAATACACACGGTCCCCACAGCAGAGAATTACCTTTGTGCAGTTTGTATCACAGTTATTATGCACATCATACTTCTGTCCAATGCCGGTGGCAGAAACTCCATTAGAGCTGTGACATCGGTTCATCATCGATGTGGAACTGTTAAAAAAGTCTTTCACAATGACTTTGTCCGTCTATCTAAACTCCGCGCCGGTCCAAGGACGTGTGCAGACGGAGATGTCATTCTTTGATGGCATTTTCCTGTATTGCCTGTGAATGATGATAACATTACCGGGCAACATCAAACAGGAGTGTTAAATTATATAATATTGATCATTCGTCCTTATCAGTGAGGCCCAGGGCCCGTTCTTCCTGCTACATTGTCCTCTGTGCCGGTCGCCATTTTTTACTTTCTCAATGTTAAAGTGTGAGCAAAATATTTCAGGGCTTTCATTGTTGAAGTTCATCGTTAACTTCATAAAGAAATACAATTTCCAACTTAACTTACTGCAGCCATGCAGACAAGGCTGGATTACCTGGTCATCGGCCATTTGATTAACTGTAAATGTAAACTGAAAAGGTAACTCCTATTTAAAGAGGCCCTGAGGTTAAATATAGTTTTAACGCCTTTAGTAGTACTAGTAATATTCTATTTATTATTGACAATTTTCCAAAAAGAATGCAGATAAAATATTGACCAAAAATGTGTAGGCTGAAGTTTAAGTTTATTATATCTATCCTTTCAAATGACCATATTCTAATAGACAACCCCTTCACTACTAAAGACAGAAACAAAACAGGCACAGGCCCAAAGTGCCTAAAGACCTTCACCTACAAAATGCCACACAAAGAGACCAAAACAAACCGGGAAGAGATTAAAAATGACCACAAAGAAACATAAAACGAATACAAAGAGACACAAAATAACTAAAAAGAGACAAAATATAGACAAACAAGGAGTAGAGGTATTGGGGCCTTTCTATGCGCAGTGGCCCATTGTCTCATAATCCACCCATGCAAACGACCTCCACACACACAAGAGACACGCCAGGAACAACACATTCACATAATAACCACATTGGGAAGACAAGAGCCACATTGGCACATTGCATGTACTTGTGATTACAATGTGATTGATTTTCATGTTGAACAGAAGTCTGGACCTTGTGTCATTAAGACGATTATAACTTTAAATGATTGTTTAACAATTTTGGCTTAATAAGCTTTCACCAAATGTACACCACTGAGACATCCACCCCAATACAGCAGAGATGGTATTTGCTTGCAGGGCTCAAAGCATCCAAAAAATAAAAGTCAACATTAATCTAATGTCCGAGGTATTCTCCACAGATCAGGAGAGAGATGAGCAAAACTAAATGACTGTTAGATGTTGTTGCATGTGTGTTATGACTCTTAAAGATCATATGAATGGGATAAGCAGTAGATGACATCATAACAGCGAGCATGTTGCACTCTCATTGATCCTGATTTATTTTACTACTTTATGCAAATGTATTCTGTGTACTGTACATATTGTCTTACCTTCATATATTATTCAATGCAATACCATAATGGTATACATGAGTTGTGATTAGTAAAAACTAAACACCTCGACTCGTAATCAAATATTCTCTTTAACAAACCAAATATAAGAGTGTGTGTGTATATATATTCCAGGGGATGTTTGACCACACTTCCTGTTATCCAGAGTAATACTCTCTCAGTTTAACTTCATGAGCACACTTATGGATACGCAATAACGATGAATAAAAGAATAAGAAAAGATGGAAAATTGTTGCATCTTCCTTTTGAACGAACCACCTCAGCTGTTCTACGCTCCGCACTAAAAGAGAGTGACAGTAATTAATGAAGTGTGGATAGAAGGGGAAGACTTTTTTTCAATCATTAGAGGAAGGTGCAGACTGACCTTGTTAGTGTTATCAGTCTGTGTCACCACATGAGGACAAACACATACAAACATTAACTAGAATTAACACAGAATCCCAGAAGGAAATTAGTACAGTGAGGGGACCATCTGTTCGGCAACATGGAGGCAATTATCTGCACATAAATGAAGCCGATAAACATGCGGTGGGTGAATCTATATCCATTGATATTAGACAGCGCAATCACTAATAGATAACAACCCGACTGTGAAAAAGAACCCTGAATATAAATATATGTTTGCAACCAGTTAACCCCTGTGACCGCTCATATTTGTATACATATGCAGATGAGAAATCTCTGTCTGTCGTTTGTGTTGCATTATGTTATAATGTGTGCCTCTTTGAGCATGTGTAGACACTTTAAATGAAAAATCAACCCACAAAACACTTGTTTTATTCATTTGGAACTGTAAAAATACACTGACTAATACCTCACCAATGTGACCCATTGTAAATGTAGGAACAATTATTATATACAATAATACAGTAAGCATGTTAACATGGTACAATGTTATGCTAAAATGCAAAAGGTTTAGCGTCCCAAAATGCCGAGATAGCATGTTAGCATGCTAATGCTAAGCTCAAACAGTATACTGAGTATACTCACAATAACTTGTGCCAGTATTTAACTGTGTAATACTCTGCAGTAATAATTAAACTGTACATGTACATATACTGTACTGTATTATACTGTATTCAAGCAATATTCTTATTCATCTTACCATAGATCCCACTTTCAGCAAAAATATTATAACACTATTGAATATTTAAGCAATAGCTCACGACAGGCCGTGGTATATGCTCATTATATCACAGTTAAGGGCCGTGGTTCGGCCCCCTTAACTGTGATATAATGAGCATATATCACGGTCTGAAGTGAGCTATTGCTTTTATAAAAGTGTGGCAATATGAAAGAAAAATACACACTCCAATTTAAATAGTTTTTATTATTAAATAATAAAATAGTCCCTCCATTGCCTTCTGCACAAAACATAGTGCTAACAGCTAGCGCGCTAACAGCTAGCGCGCTAACAGCTAGCGCGGTGTTCTGTTCATTTAGTTTTTTTCCATTTGGTCTACCTGCTCTTCACGTAGCTCTGCATGTCGTCTTTTAGGGGCTTTTTTCTCTGGAGATAGGCACTGATCAATCCACTCCTCCAGAGTAGAGAACATTGTACTATACTAAATGGACGGTCCCTTGTATTGGCGCATGCGCGACCGGAACCCGGAACCAGATTGAACTGTAAACACGTCTGTGTTTCAGCCTGTAGAGTACGTGTTTGATTATTGTCATTTCACGCTGATATTATTTATAATAAAAGCAACCGAACAAATGGAACTCTGTTCTTATTTACATAGTAAAGCTTTGTAAGTTTGTTTCTTAACGGACTTAATTTAACAGCTGTAACGGTTGTAGCTTTTTCTCAGATGCGGAGGGATACTGACTTGTGAAAAGTAACTACAATTCTACCCGTGATATACGCTCATTATATCACGGCTAAGAACCAATCAGATTGCTTGATTTGACATGTCCGTTTTATAAATTGTAATATACATCTGTTTGCATATTTATTGTTGTTTCACATTTGTACTTAACTTCTCTATGTTGATTTATACATACAGTATATGTATATATGTTTATATATATATATTGTATATATACTGTATATATATATATATATATATATATATATATATATATAGTATATATAGTATATATATATAGCATATATATACTATATATACTATATATATATACTGTGTATATATATATATATATATATATATATATATATATATATATATATATATATATATATATATATATATATACAGTATATATACAGTATATATATATATATTATAAATATGGGATTGAGCGAGTATTTCAGATTCTGATCACCTGACAGCATCACCCTGAGGGTACACTTGACTTCACTTCACTATTAAGTCCATCCAGCAATTTTTGTTTTCTGATGGTGAAACCTTCTGTTTTACAATTGTTGACAACGCCATACAAATAAATATGTTTTGAAGAAAATAAGTCAATAGACAATGCACATTTACAAGATATTAAATAATTTAACAATATTTAGCAATGGTGAACTAACATCTAGCAGTTTTATTTCTGTATTGTTCTGTCATCATAACAATAGCTGCTTATGTTTTATTTATTTGGCTTTCATAGACTTGAGGGTTTGATGGACAGGAGTGTGGGGTGGTCTCCGTCGAGGGGAAATGATAGGAAAGCTGAACAATTAATGATGGTGATATTATGGCTCCATAGTTATCAAAGATGATCTATCTACTTGATGGAGCCTCTCAAGTGACCAGCCGTCATTAAAGATGCTAATCAAATATTTGAACAAGGCAGAGGTCACAGAACAGCCCCTGAAAGGAAGAGTGAAACAAGCTGAGCAGGAAAAAACTGACAGTCAGGAAACCTCACTGACATATTGCACGTCACAAACTCTCCTTGTCAAATATTTATCACATCTCTTTTTCCCACCCTGTTTCATCCCAGCTTCAGTAGTGATAAATACATTAGTGGATAAAAGGAAATCAAACCGGCTCCACCAGGGAGAAGTGAAGCTTCACAGTCTGCATGCTGTTTGTACTTGCGAAGAATCAATTAAAAATGTACAGCTGGCATAGATTTATTATTCATATGCACATCTTTTTCAATTCATCGATGGGCCAACACTTGTATTTGTCAGACAGGTAAATACACGAACAGAGAGGAGCTCCATGCTCAGCAGGCGGCGCTCTGAAAACTGTAGTCAGCTTTCTGTTCAAATGTTTCTCGAATTTTAACCAAGTTTACGGGAAAAAAAACAACAAAAGAAAATGCGAATGAATGCTTGCATGCATTACATGCACTGCCGTTATCTTCATCTACACCAGGGATGGGGAACCTTTTTCCTATTAAGGGCCATTTTATTTTTTACAACATCGTTCGAGGCCCATATTAATTATTGAACTCATAACCTCTGCAAAATGTTTTAAGACGCAGCCCATTCATTTCACCTTTCTTTTATGCTGTGCAAAAAAAGCAACTTTTTTATCCATGTATCTTTCTGTGTTATCAGAAAACAATACTTTATTAGTTCTACAACGGGGAAATGTATCTTGTTCCAGCAAAAGAACATATGAAGTAAAAAGGCAGAACACAATAATTAAATAGAATAAAAATAATATAAGTACCAAGAGGTTGATAGAAAATAAAGTGAATATTGTAAATGGCAGTGATAATTGGTGGAATAGTCTGTTCTTGGTGTGGTGGTCTACCTATCTATCTTTCAATGTTTGTATGTTACGCTCTGGAGAGAGCTGCTTGTTGGGCCAAACTCCGCCAAAGAGCATTAACTTTATCCAAACACACTCGTCCTTTCAGTTCGTGCAGTTCGGCATGTTTCGTGCTGTAATGGCACTCGAGATTATTTTTCATCACCGCAAGCCTGTCGGCACAAACTAGGCACACTGGCCTTTTACTTCCACAAAGAAATAATCGTTCGTCCATTTCTCCTGGAAAGTGCGACATTCCACATCCACCTTTCTCTGTTTTACACTCGCCATGCTGCGTTCGCTGATGTCTCGTTTAATATTGAAGTTTGACATGACGTGACCACGTGATGACACGTTCCGCTCGTGTTGTGTTCAAGGATCCTGACTATGGCCAGTAAAAACAGTCAGTCAACCGTTTTATTCTATCGAGGTCTAGATTTTTTTGTGGTTTTTTTCTAGTGGATTTTTTTGCGTATGTTTATGAATTACCTGGAGGGCCGGATGTGTGTGTGTATGTGTGTGTGTGTGTGTGTGTGTGTGTGTGTGTGTGTGTGTGTGGGTGTGTGTGTGTGTGTGTGTGTGTGTGTGTGTGTGTGTGTACCTCTCCCACCTTACATTTCTCAGCTTTTAGAGAGTGATGAGAAACACTTTCTGTCTCTGTGCATCTGCAGTTCTATCAAGTCAGTCTCTCCTCCCTTACTCTCTCTTTGTCTGTCTCTCAAATTCAAGTGCTTGTTCAGGTTTTCAGGTAAAAGCATGGATTATTGACCTGTGCATTTATTTTTTGAATTTTGACAGATTCTTATCTGATATTTTATCATTTCATCCTTACCCATCTGCCTGCCAGTCAGGTTGCTGGTGCTATAGATCCCTTATGCCTCAGCCAAAGAAACCATTGAAGCTCTGCTATGCAACCTCTCCCCCCTGCGCTTTGCTTATAGGATCCACAAGCAGACCTACAAAGATGCGATTGAAGTGAAAGAGTCAAGTCAATCTGAGCTCACTCACTGACACGCACGCGCACACAAACACACACACACACACATACACACACACACACACACACACACACACACACACACAACACATGTGGGTGTTTCGTCTTGTAACATCTGAGATTCTTCAAATGCGCTTTTAAAAAAAGTTTCTCGCCAACCACATCAGTAGAGGCGAAACTTGTGAGAAGGGCTGCCAAGTAAGACACAAACACACATGTACGTACATACCTACCTCCAGGTTTCTCCTCCATCAGAAGAGTGTCCTTTCCTCCTCCTCATCCTCCTCGTCTTCTTTCTTCTCATTGCGTTTTTATTAAAAACATCAATCTGTGCGATGTGCTCCTTACATCTGTTCTGGGAAAAAGTTGTGCAGCCTTAATGGGGGATCAATAGAAGGGACTCATGCTCAGGTGGAGTGGTGAAGAGTATAGTTTAGCAGCTGTTCCATACAAAGATAAGTGAGGTGTGTACGTGCATCAATATAAGCATGTGTTTGAACACGAGTGTGTTGTGGTATGTGTGAGATAACAGATATAGAAGATCCCTGAGGGAACCCTCATCCTGAGACCTTCATCCTTCAGGCAGAAAAGCTTTGGAGGAAGCATTTCATACCTTCGAAATTACAAGCTTTGAAACGTGTGCGACTGATAGACAGCAGCACTCAGGCTGAACTAACACCTTTGTTTAGCCTTAATGTGTTGTGATGTTGTGTGAGGCTATATCTCTCTGTCATGTCTTCAGCTAAACTTGATGGTGGAGTGTGAGCGCATGTCTTTGTTGCCCATCTGCTGTTTAAATGTAACGTTTATCCCTGAGATATGTTGCCTCGAAGATAAGATGAGATCTGAGATAACTTCTGTCGAAAATCCTGTACTAAAAGCATGAGGGTGAAAAGAAAAGTGAGATCTTGAATGTTGTGAATATGCTCATCCTCTTCCTCTGAGGTGGCAGCTGCTGTTGTTCCAGCTCTCCACCCCAAGAGGGCAAATTCAGTCAGAGAGCCTTTTCTGAGGATGTGTACAGTCACAAAAGATTCTGCTGCAGGCCGGGACCTTCAGAAGATAAGGTGTTGAGTTTAACTGTGGCAAATACGGAAGCCCTGAAAGGCAAAAATTCTGGTGATCTGTAATACTAAGATCTGAAGTGTTTTCTCTCCTGTGTTTATGACTTAAACACCAGGTTCATTTCTAAGTTCTTTATTTCATCTGTGTAACAAAGTGGAAGAAAAGGTTTTACCAGGTGAACATAAGATTTGCCAGGATAATTTTTCAAAGAAAATGATGAATAAAAAGTTTTGAATTTTATTATTTGTTGTTTGTTGTTGTTATACTGATTTCGGCCATAAGACTGCACCCATTTGCCCAGATGTAAAAAATTAGTAAGAAAGAAAAATAGTTTCACCTGCAAAAAGAGTTTTTATTAAGCAACTTAAGTTTTTAAGGAAAAGAAGTTCATCCTGGGAACCGCTTGTTTTACCTTTTCTTTAGTCATAAACAAATAAAATCGATCTTATTAAATGAATCACTAGAATCTTTTTCTTGCCTCCGTAAAAAACAGAAACTATAGATGAAAAATATGGTATTTATCTTGGATAGGGATAAGGATCTTTGGGAACTACTTTCCGTGCCTTGGCTGGTGACGATCCTTCGCTCATCCATCAGTCCATTTCCTCACATGCAATATCTGCTCACATGGTTCTGGAAATTTCAGCAATAGCAAAATTATTGCGAGACAGACAGAAAGGAAAGAGAGTGAAAATACACGATGACCTGCTAAAGCTGCTTTCTGACACAATTCCTTCTGGCTCTTTGCCACAATTTCTCGCTGCTTCTTTCCACATCTGGCGGTGGAACATAAAGGGTTTTTTGAAGGCTGGAGATACTGTAGGTTACTGGTTGTTCTTCCACCTGCAGGTTGCTTCAATCACACACTCACACACACACACACACACACACACACACACACACACACACACACACACACACACACACACACACACACACACACACACACACACACACACACACACACACAAACACACAGTAAAACAAGCTTTATCTGGTATGTTAAAAGCACTTCCCAGACACAGGAGGAGCAGCTTGGATGTTTCCAAAGGCGCTGTTTCAGAGAGACAGCAGGAAAGGTGTGAGGAGGAAAAAATATGTGGCCTTTGACCTCAAAGGAAGTGATTTATACAGGACTATAAAGCAAGCCCCCAGGATCAGTGCTGGGCTGTGATTTTGGAGTAGTAGCCACAGTCAGATTTGCAGACCAAGAGACTTCCACAGGCCCAAACATATTTGTCTATTGACTCTTTGTACTCACCATCTAAGCCATTGGGTCCAACAAAAGTCTCAAAGTGCTGTAAATATGAATATAAATATAATATGAAAAGAAAATCCAGAAGAACTTCTTCAGCACAAGCATACAACAAGTAATTCTCATTTAAATGAACGGGGAGCACTTCATCTAGTTTTCTTAATTCATTAAATTTGAGTTAAGTATTTAAGTTTCGGACCCTAACATATCCTAACAGAGAGAGAACACTAACAGCACAGCGACGTCATGTGCCATGTGTCATAGTTAACCAGCAGTTGTGCTCGAAAACAGCAAGAATACATCTGATTTTTCCTGCACCCACAGTTAACACTCTACTTCTCACATGATGATTACAATGCATCACATGATCGCAACTAAACGCTATTCTGCTCTGATCCACAACGGTATTATAGACCCAAGACCCATAGCAACACAAGAGGACCCGACCCAACCCTGTTAAACTGAATATATTTTGGACTGGGATACTAGGAACCTGGTGGATATTATTCACTAATACAGTTGCTGTATCAGAAGGCTTCACATCAGTACATCAGAGTACTCTCTACATCGCAAAGTCCAGTTTGTTGATTAGTGTGAACACTGTGTACCAACTATTCAGGTGGTGCGGTTAGATCCGTGCCCAGGTCTTCTTGAAAGGTGATCTCGAGACCAGTTAATGTGTACTCGGGATATAAGGTTTAATCCGATTCTATTCTATGGAATTGGTATCTCAAATTCTACACTATATCAACAACATGAACAACTGTCACGCAGATGAAGTGTACTCGGCTGTGGAACAACATTACTACTAGAAAGCTGAGCTGGAACAAAGCTTCAACACCACTATATAAACCCAAAAAAAACAATGGCTATCATTATTTGATTGTACCTTTAAAAACGCCCCTTGGTCATTTAACATGAAAGCTACCAAATGAAAATGCTGCCAAGACACTGCAAAGTCCTGGGATCTTATTCATACATGTAGCAAGTTGCCTTCACACATTACATTGTCATTAGGTATGATTGGCACATGTGCACTTGAGCACTACAAACACACACACACACACACACACACACACACACACACACACACACACACACACACACACACACACACACACACACACACACACAAAAGCAATTATAGAGGTATTAAGGAAAATATTGCTTGTTTTCTTTTCACCGCATCAACCTAAGACAGTGACGCTGAGAAAGCCTGCCTTTCCCTCTCATGCCCCTGTCTCTATCTCTCTCTGTGTCCTGCCCTTGAATAGGACAGGCTCAGACAGCCTGGGAACGGCTAACTACAAGAGGATCCGAGCAGCGCTACATCAAAGGCCACCCCATTTGCACAGCAGCTTACACACACCCACACATACACAAACACCGGCTTACATATTTGGGGTTGCTTTCTCTGAACTTCATTGCAAGTGGCAGAACTATTACCCTCTTTGGCAGCATGTGTGTGTGAGTCAACTACAAGAGGGGAGAGTTCAGCTCATAAACAGGCCAAAAAGTTGGAACACCATTCGTTTTTCTCTTATTTCCGGATTGCGAAAGCGTGTCGACTGCCTGCGTGTGAAAATGTTTTATCCACAGATGCTACCAAAAAATGTGTTGTGTACAGTAAATAGCTTTCACAAGTCATTTCCCGTGACTGGTGGTTTAAGTTGGTGTAACAAAACGGCAAGAATCGTAAGTAGATGGATTAGCGGACATCTCGTCCCTCATCCTCTGATCTTTTACTGCAGCCTCATGAGAAGGAAGCCCCCTTCCACAGTCATATAGTACACTTAATCTGAAGTGGCAATATTAGAACCCTGAGCCTGTGCCAAGACAAATGCAGCCAGTGCACACAACTGGATGTTTTCAATAGTTCCATGTACCATGTCGGAGAAAGGAGAGAGAGGGGTGGGGGGGTATCTCACATGAGCGAATGGCTGGAAGAGAGTGGAAATGAGTGAGTGAGGAGCAGGAAGATTAACGTGAGAACAGAGGAGGAGTGTATCATGTGTGGGAGGGACACATGATGGATACAAGATGTGTGAAGATCCTTAGGCAGGATGAAAGAGTTCGAGGAGTCATATTGAGTTATTGGACTAAGACTTTGAGCAATATGATAATAACAGCAGAGAGTGTGAGAGCCAAGGTCATCGTGACATCATTAAAAAGAGGATTAATGTGCAGTTTCACCTTAAAAGTTAAGGTGGAAATAGACTTTAATCTCCCTGTGGCGCTTTGTTATTTAAGTACGCTGGAATAGGCTTAATTTCAAGGCCGGGTTTGGTCAATATATGAAATTTAAGTCCAGATGAATGGGAGCTCAATCAGCGCCGAGGCCACGGTGGTTAAGGTGGACAGAGAAAATGACTTTGTTGTAAAGCTGTACTTGCATTCCTGCATCAAGAGGCAGTTGGATACAACTCATCTCACCACATGTTGGAGCCATTACATGATGTCATGGTGGTACAATTTCCCACCAGCGCCTGTATGTGTGAGTGGAAGTGATGTCACAGGCTCAGACTGAGCCCTGCAGATGGCACTCTGATAGACCGAGGAAGATACTATCTAAACTGTGTGTGTGTGTGTGTGTGTGTGTGTGTGTGTGTGTGTGTGTGTGTGCGTGTGCATGTGGGTGTAGGTGTGTGTGTGTGTGTGTGTGTGTGCGTGTGCGTGTGTGTTTAGGTGTGTGTGTGTGTGTGTGTGTGCGTGTGCGTGTGTGTTTAGGTGTGTGTGTGTGTGTGTGTGTGTGTGTGTGTGTGTGTGTGTGTGTGTGTGTGTGTGTGTGTGTATGGGAGGCGGGTTAATGAGACATGTCAACAGATGCACAGATCAGTTGGTTTATTTCCAAAGCACCACCCTCTCTAAGAGGGGGTTTTTCATCCTTTTTCTTACAGTTTTTAGATGTGGGAAGTTTTGAATCAAAAACAGTGGAAAAGGGCTGTTAAACCGGCTCTGAACAACATTTTACATTGTAAATGTATAATGCGCATGGTCGGATGATGAGACAACGGGCAAAACACAAAAACGTTATAGTTGTTTAACCTCTTTTTGTTGTTGTTTGTGTCTCTCTGTAGTTGTTTTGTGGTCATTTTGTGTCTCTTCGTAATCATTTTATATCTCTTTGTGGTTGTTTTGCCCCTTTTTAGGGTCGTTGTGATTCTGCTTTTGGTCTAGTCGTGTCACTTTGAACCGTTTTTGCATCTCTTTGTAGTTGTTTTGCTTTCTTTGTAGTCTTCTTGTGTGTTTTTGTAGTTGTTCTGTTTCTTTGTGATTATTTTGAGTGTCTTCCTGGTTGGTACGTGTCTCTTTGAGTGAGTTTTTATAAGTGAAGGTCAGGGGGCCTCAGACACTGGGCCTGTGCCCAGTAGTCCCATTCAGTCATTCATCCATGGGAATTTGAAAGGACTCATAGTCTCATAGTGACCAGAAATACAACACAAAATGAATGACAGCGTGATTTATTAAATGATTAACTTTTGCTTTGCATAAGACCAGGATATTTGATATAATGAGTAGTAATAAAGCCAATTATTAAATTAAATTAATAAGCAATACTTTCAAATAATATTACACACAGTATCTAATCTTAATTCATCCTGCAGTTGTAAATGACACATTTTCATGAGATCTGAACAAACTATTCATGCTGTATCTTGCTGATAAATTATAGCTCTATGTATAATACAATAAACTTTTGCATTGTTAAAATACGCAGCCAAACATGGGAAGATACAATTATCACTGCCTACAACTCTTTACATACTGATGAAGTACATTGGAACTAAATACTGCCACAATAACTCATAAAACAATGTACACAACCTCAAAAGTCCCAGGTGTTTGTTTGTTTGCATTTCAAACACGTCTCTCTTTGTGTGTAAACGGGTCAAGCGCTAAAGCACTAGTTTCAGGGGAAGGGAGAGAGGAAATGGAGTGGGACGGTTAAAGTGGATTATATTGCAAGAGGAAAAAATTTGGGGGCAGAAGAAGGAAAAAAGGAGAGGGAGGCTGAGCAGCAATCGATGGTTTTTTTACCCCAGAGCTCCACGGGGATTTGTGCTGAGTGATCTGAAGTGGCGCCCCGCTGTGCAAACCTGAGTGCTTTGACTCCACATAAAACCATTCAATCACAGAGCACCATGTTCTACTAAAAAGCCCCTTATGAGATCATTACCAAGGATGAACAAACAGGCACTAATGAAAATACCAGAGCACTTTGTTTGTGTGAAGGATATAGAAAACAAGAGGAAAGTTGCAGACGGGGAGTTTGAATTGTGTGTTTTCTTACGGTCCCCAAGCTAAGAGGTTACAGAAGCTTCTAAATGGATGTCCTGCAGTGAAATATTTTACCTGGAGGAATGTTGTTACTTTAGCGTTTTCACAAAGGGGCAGTCCACCGATCAGTTTACCCATCGTCAGTTGTACCACTCAGGATGTGAAAACAGATGCAGGGCTTTTGTGTCAAGCCTGAAAAATAACCCTGATGATGTCATAGTGATGTTATCAGGGTTATTGCACTTTGAACTTCAAGAATACAAATCCATGGAAGAAAGCCTGCGTTACAAACTGTGAGTGTTGGGTTTAAAATACATGGATATTTACCAGACAGGAAGGGTCTTAGGCTAGATTCAATAAGTTGCATTCTGGGAATTGTAGGATGCAGCCTTTGTTTACTCTTAAACCGTACTGGTAGAAAAAGACAGGATATTGTAATCTCTGCTGCTCTAATTTTCTCAATTTCTTTTAGTCGGTCTTTTGCAAAGCAAAGGCCCGCTCCATTACGGAATTACAAAACTAAATCAGTGGAGTGCCTCTTTAATCAGCCTGATGCCCACGAGTAAGGTACAATTTGGGGTTGATGCAAATTGTTCTGTTGTACGAATAATGTCAAGAATGTCACTTACAGTAGGAGAGAAAAGGTTTCGGTAGTATTTCGGTAGTTTAATCAACTACTACTTATTTGAAGGCAATTTGTAATTAAAGTATGACATTTCTAGAAATTACCTGCATCTACTAAATAAATTATTTTAATAATAGTTGAATTGATAAATGGTTTAATTGTTTAAAGCCTTTTAGTGTTTTGTACTGTTGGTCACTTAGGGCGACGGGTATTCTTCACTATTTTCTGACACTTTCTAGACCAAATGCTTTATTGATTTATCAAGACAATTATCATCAGTTTAATCTTAGTTGAAGTTAATGTTAGTTTCAGTCCTAAGCATTTGAACAAAAATTATGTATTTGCCGTTGGGAACCCATCGCTATTGTCAAATTCATCACTGCTTGAAATGCTGGACCTTGCCAACATCAAACAAACCAAGGGGCCCTTTACAAATGAGCCTCAGCAACTCCCGACCAAAACAAAATTCTTCTTTCTCTTTGTGGCTCTCGGGACCGGGGAACATGAAACAAGAAACGGTCATATTGACAGTTCCTCCTGTTAGCACGCACAAAAAACAATGTTAGGAAAATGATGCAATCCATCAAACAGAAACAGTAACAAGGGGCAGCCCCTATGCAAGGTGATACCGCTGTGTTTTACAGCCCCCATAATACACCTGCTTGTTTCCACAACACAACACTCACATTTGTGAGCCAACGGCTCTTTTTACACGTTGACCTAACTAGTGCAGTGCATACTAATAAATATGTCCCGTAGATCTCCGGTCTCTGTTTCTTTATCTGATCTTTTTTACCCATAATGCCTTTCAACGGTGGAACAGGCAATATGCTGCCTTCAAATGGGGTCATGTTTACTGTGTTCACGAGAAGAGTCCATATGAACAACTCCTTCTAACTGTATTCGTGAAATTTTGTGATGTTTTCAGAAACGGCGCAAGCCATGGAAGTTCATTTTCTGTAGACGGTAAGTTAAAATATACTTTTTCTTCTGAATTTTTATAATACATTTGAGGACAATTTTGATCTTTCTGAAGGGCTCATCTTTTTCCTTTTTCGTCATTATGAGTTTGCATTTCCTGCAATATGTTACCCGCATCGCTAGCTACTATTAAATATGTCCTGTAGATCTGAACAGCCCGCACTTCACACTGCACTTTCTTGTGTCCTTAGCAATACACCCACCAAGGGTGAAGTCAATCATGAACAGTTGTTGAGAACATCGCAGAACAGAGTGATAGAGATTCCCTCCATTTCAGTATGATGGTGTCTCTCAGCTCTAACTTGGCTGCAGTCAAACTCTGCTTAGGAGGCATCTTAACTATCAGAGTTGTTCTTTTATGTTTTGTTTTCGAGTTTAAATAGTTTCTGATATCCAGGATTACATGAACAATTCTTTCATCTTTCCTAATAACATTAGACAGGTCCAAGAATAACCTGAGAACAAACAGGAACATAAGACAGCTGCCAGTTGTCGTGGACAGGTGACAAAGAATATCTCGATGCTTTAATAACATTACGTGTCTCGAACACCAAAAGTAATACACATGTCACAGGCGGATTAAGTAGCCATGCCATGCACAAAGTCCTGCGGTTGCAGACGTTAGCGGTGCGGAACCACATGAAACGGCCAGCAACAGCAGCAGAAACTATATCACAGGTCTGCCAGTAAAGAGTTCTTGGTCAGTGTACAGTGTGCCCTGTTTTAGAGCCACATGCACAGATGAAAAGCCTTGGAACATTAAAGGGGTTGACCACCTGTCCCAGTCCTCTCTCAGGCCTGAATGGGACCACAGGGAGATCCTCTTCCTCCTGCACACCACCTGCTACCACTACCTCCCCTTTAATGTTGGGCAACTCTTTAAAGATCTCACAATGGCACTTTGTAAGAGTGCCCAGTTCAGCATGGAGACTGCTTGCAAATATGCCACACTGCGCTGTGACTTGCCTTAAAATACAAAGTAATAAAGAGTTTACAATTTCAGAAATGTTGTGTTTTATTCCCAAAATTAACCTCAGAGGGATATTAGACCTGGTTGAAACTTGTTCCTGCAAATGACAAGAAATAAAACAAATAAAGAGAAATATCTGTTGCACTAGTGATCATGGTTTTGTAGTTTTTCATACCTTATTTTTAATGCCTGGCCACATGCTCCAAACAAAAAGAGGGCAGCATTTCCTTCCACCCTCCTCCTCTCGCTTAAAACCTTGCTATGTCTTCAAAAATGAATAGTAAACTTTTCCACTTTCCAATCTTGCCACATTTCCTAACAGTAATGCCAAGTGATTTTGTTTAGTCGGTCTACTACTGACTTAATTTAAATTTACAGTCGTCAGTTATATAAGAACAAGAAAAAAAGCCAACAACTAAATGAAGGCAAGAATTCACAGAATTTGATCAAACTGCAGAAACTCTGAGAGCCACCAGTTGCCACTTTGTTCTGCCTACAGTTTGGTGCTTGGCAGGTAGAATGCAGTTGGTTTATCAGAACTGTTTTGCTAAAAGCAGCTGCCTGCATGTAGCTGAGAAACAGTGCAGTTGTTGGGCAGAAAACGAAAACAATGTGTGGAAAGAGGTTGAAAGGTTCCATAGAGCTGAGGGAAACTGTAGAGTCGAGTGATAATTATCTGCAGGTTTTTCACTAGGAGTGACCACTTTCACATTACACGTAACCATTTGATTTATTGCTCATTTCAAAATATTGATTGTAGCTGCTTTAAATTTCCATTGGAACAAACTGTAGCTGTGACTAATATTAATGATTTACAGTACTCGTTTCACTAGATAATGTGCTTGCTTTGTTTTTTAATGTGAAAACCTTTAAATCAGACAGATGTAAAGACAATCATGAAAAGTATGAGTGCTATAAAAACAACACTTGCAGTAAGCATATATCATGTAAGAGACCGAGAACCTTGGTTTTTGGAAACAGATATGTGGGTTGAAGCTTCAGTACACGTATGACACGCAGTGTGTACAATGAGATGAAGATAAAATAACGGTTGTGCAACTGCAGCCGTTAGAAGTCAGGTCTGTGGTAAAAGAAAAAGAAACAAAAACTGTGAGAAGGTTGTTTCATACAAAGATCAGCCTCCCTTTCTGACTCTGTCTGCCTCTGTTAGCTCAAGGCAAACCTTTTCATCTTCTGTACCCACCCAAACAGCCATCCAGGACACTTAGGAGTCCATTTAACTCCAATGGAATAATAAAGACGGCGAGTAAGAGCTGATGTCTCCAGTAGAAGTAAATTACAGTAATAACGAGCAACATAGATTATATAAGATGCGTAATGGATCAGCACATGCCCTTTGATGGAAGTTTATCAAACTGAACACAGCACAGGAAAAAGAGAGAAAAAGAAAGAGTTTTATGCCAAGTTGTACTCAGTGTTAAATTTAATGGTAAAAGTCAGAAAGGCTAGGTTACATCAAAGGCCACTTTAAACAGCGAGTTGCTTTTTTCTGCTCAAATAAAAGACAAACTGTCATCATCATTAAACTTGGTCGTAGATACTTTTTTCTCTGCTTTGGATAAAGAAGAAAAAGGTTTATCTATCCTCTATTCCTCCCACTGCCATGTAGGTCAGTGTCAGTGAATCAGATGTAACGTATATTAGTCAAAGAAATGCAGAGCGGCTGCCAGACCCAGACTGGCCATCTGGCAATTTTGGCACACGCCTGAAGAGACAGTTTACTTTTGAGCCATTACTCACAGAAAGGATTTAATGATAGATATTTGTAAAATACTGTACTATGAATGTGACGGGGTGTTTCACTGAGCGCCTCAACAGCATTTCATTGTGAAATCAAAACACTTGGGGTGTGCTGAAAACCAACTGCAGTCTTGGATCAAGTTATTATAGTGTAACTACATATCCTTTTGCTTGTTTGCTTTGGAGACAACAAATTACATGGGCAGCAAATGTGTGAAAGAAAGTTTTTCAAGCGAGAAGTTGGAGACTATTTTCTTGCATTTCAAGCAGACCAATCAAAATGTAATTTTCTAGTATTTAAAATTGTGCTCCTAAAACTTGATTATTGACAGAAGTTGGACCAAGTCATTGTTTTGCAAGTCACAAGTAATTCACAAGTGTCATAATCGCAATCCTTTTTTGTACTTGTTTCAAAGAGAAGAGTTTGTACGTACACAAAATTATCTTTGGTATAATTGAACCAGAAATAGAATTATATTCAGGAAAATTGATTTGTGGCACACTTTCTAAATAACATACTATTTAGGGAAGTATTTTCAAGAAGGCTCCAGTCCAAATGAAGTCACAAGTCATTGGTGTTTACGTCCAAGTTGAGTTGCAAGTCTTTTTTGATTCTGTCAAGTTGAATCTAAATTCATCAAATTTGTGACTGATGACTGCACCTCTGATTCTTGGAGTCATGTGTGTGTACATCCAATAAGTCCAATACTCACTCTCTCTTTAGCTTCGTTTCCACCAACTCCTGAGGGAGATTTTTGTCACCCTTTGAGGGGAACTTCAGATTCAGGTGATCATTTCACTGTGGGTTTGTCATTGTGAGCGACCTCTTACACACTCATTTGATTCATTGTTAATATAAAAATGTTGATTAGAGAAACTTTAAGAAAATATTTGTAACACTAAAAAAGTAAAATGTGTAGCTGAAAGAACAAAATCTAAAGTGAAATTCTATGTATTTGGGTGCTCCTATTTACACCAAGTTGTCTCACAGTCCCGTCTTGGCTGCGTGATCTATACTTGCACATTGTGATGTTTCCTCTGCTGGAGGTGCACATGTGAACCCGGCTCAGATCATCAAAGGAGGTGCAGCCTGTTCCCATGCTTGTTCCTTGGGTCTTGCTATTAAATATAAGAAGATCAGGTTAAGTGATCAAAGACCTTTGGTTTCTAGGGCTTAAGTATTGCTCCATTTCATCAAAGGCCAGCAGTCTTTTTAACCTCTACTACCTCAAGGTAACATTAAACTAGCAGGTAATGGAGCTTTGCTTTCCTGTAAATACTGTACGTGTCCTTTTCAATGGGAACCAAAATAAAAGAGGATATAATGACACAAAATGGCAGCTTATTTTTTTACATTCCTCCAGCCTCCATCAACAAAGGCGCCTGTCTCTTTTATCTGCAAAAAAAAACAATACAAACATACTTCAAACGAATATCCGGCTGACACTTGCTTTTCCTCCAACAAAGTGTTTATCAGACAGACATATATCAGGCCAGTCTGGGGCATTGTGTTGCCAGTAACCCGCTTCCTCCAGCCCCTGGTTAATTGTCACGACATGTGTCCTTCCAAACCACAACTATTAGTAATAGCTTCCTGTTGATGACTAATGTACTCACATGGTGCTGTGTGGCATTGGGATCAACAGAACAGCCGCTGAACACATTTGTTTTGTGTTACTCAGCTGGTCAATAAACCAGATACAAATGAACAATGAACTCTTTGATGTAAACAATCTTGTGTAACATGATCTCATTCACATCACATGTTTTGCTGAAGGCCAACAAAGTTCATCATGGACAATAAATAGGCATGCTTGCATACAGTACATGGTACAAACAATGTGACAGCAAAGAAGCTCAGTTCTTATCGAGGCCACCGATGTTGCCTGTAGCCAGGTTACTATGCAAATGTTTCCGCTAATTTAAACTGAATTTGGGAGAAAATCGGCAAAAATAAAAGAAAATGCTTGTTTCCATTCACGACCCTTATATAATTATTGGGAATTGGTTCATCGAGATAAGCAGTAGCTAGCCCAATTCCATCACAGAAGAAGAGGGCGCAACAAGATCACGGAATTAAAAGAGAGGCAGACGGTCCTAAAATGGTAAAAAAAAGTAGAAAACTCGATGACAAATATGACATTTGTGTTTGTTTCCTGTATTAATGTATGGAGACATAGTATATCACTGTGTTGAGCGACTACGTTAATCTGCTGCTATTTTTAATCTCTTTATTGGAGAAGAAGCTTCAGTCCAGGTTAAAGTCACATGCTTCATGTACGTCATCCTTTATTCTCTAAAGTCACATTTTGCTTTTATCAATACACCAACGTTTCCATCTCAGCTAAGTGTAAAAATATCACTACTTATACACACTTTTTTTATGTGCAAATTGAAAATCGGTGGATGTTAAGGCGTTTTGTGATATTGTTTTGCACTTTTGATTAAATCATCCTCATAATGGCAAATGTTAAACAGATATTTCAAGGTCCTATGGAAAGACTTAAAGTGACCACCAGGTGATCAGGTGCTCAAAGTGCTCATGTTCTTTTCCAGCTCAGGCTGTTTGTTTCATGGCTTTGGTTTAGTGTATCCATCTGCACGCCAGCTAGATCCTGACCAGATGTAAAGGAAGAATGAAGGTTTTTCTCTGTGTGTCTGTCTCTGTCATTCATCTGTGTGTGTGAGAAAGAAAAAGTCTAACAATGTGCATTGAAGACAGACAGTCTCCTGAACATAAGGCCAGCATGTGTTGCCGTGATGCACATATAGACTGCTTTGTGTCCAACTGGAGTGTAGTATGCACAGCAGCCACATCATCAGTCTTCCAAGGCACTCACTTTGTCTACTTCAGTAACGTACAGCTTCCTTTCTTTTAGGCGGGTCAGAGTATGCAAGTCCATTCTAACCATGTTTCTCACCAAGTGTGCATAGTCGACATGTGGTGGACACTAGAATGAATTACATTATTTAGAGAATCTCCCATCCTACAAAGCCACAAACTAAGACGTGACAGACAACATTGGAAAGTAAACAATAATAATACACATTTTCTGCCTTGCTTGGGGTTTTTATCCAAGCCCTGGAAACAAAAGAGAATAAAGTAGCATAACTTGGATTCTACAGGGACCTCTACAGTGAGTTGGAGCCTTCTGTCAGTGCTGGAATGCAATTGGATGTGCTTGTTGGGGTCGGCATATTAGGGTCAAAGCTTAATTGAGGAAATTCAAGGCAGTGTATGCCGCTACGGCTCCAGTGAAGCACTCTTTGCACTTGCGCATTGGTGTGAAAGGAGGCGATCGTAGACTTCAAACAAAGTGCTCGTCAGTTCATGTTTTAAACCCCCACCCACCGAACCTTTCCAACATCGGAATTGGGAGGGCTGATTCATCAATTATTTTTAACATTCCCAAATGATCAAACTGATAACCATGCCTTCACGCAGTGATTGGCAAAATGTGAAGAGGCTAAAAAGTAGAACTTCTTAATCAAGAACTCTTTTTTCATGCTTCACACAAATACTTCTATCACTTTTTTCGTTTGTACAACCCAGTCCATCCATCCATCGTCTACCGCTTATCCGGGATCGGGTCGCGGGGGCAGCAGCTCCAGTAAGGAACCCCAATCTTCCCTTCTCCGGGCCACATCCTCCAGCTCCGACTGGGGGATCCTGAGGCGTTCCCAGGCCAGTGAGGAGATATAATCTCTCCACCGAGTCCTGGGTCTTCCCCGGGGTCTCCTCCCAGCTGGACGTGCCTGGAACACCTCCCTAGGGAGGCGCCCAGGTGGCATCCTTACTAGATGCCCGAACCACCTCAACTGGCTCCTTTCAACGTAAAGGAGCAGCGGCTCTACTCCGAGTCTCTCACGGATGGCTGAGCTTCTCACCCTATCTCTAAGGGAGACGCCAGCCACCCGTCTGAGAAAACCCATTTCGGCCGCTTGTACCCGTGATCTCGTTCTTTCGGTCATGACCCAGCCTTCATGACCATAGTTGAGGGTAGGAACGAAGATCGACCGGTATATTGAACAACCCAGTGTAATATTAATTCTTTGCAGGAGAGAAAGTCCAAGAGCCATTATCCGATTTGTACGATTCATCCCTATGGCAAGCTTTTTGCCACACCTTCAACAATAAGCAATAAGAAAACATGTAAAGATGTTTGCATTTAGAAATAGTCTGACGACACTTCTTAAGAGCTGGTTAGTATCGAGACATGTGACTAATCTCAGGAGGAGGGCAAGCAAAAAGGGATTTATTTCCTATCAAAACATATTGCATATTAATGATGACAATGATTAAGTGATAGATATAGCATTTGGCCAAACAGTCATCTTAAATATGAACTCCATAAACTCCACAAGCTTCCTCTGCACTAATGAGCACATTATTTCCCTCTGAGCATTAATATACTTCAACATAAAACATACCTCTCCCTTTCTTTTAGCTGTATCATTGCTGCTGGCTTCCTCTACACTTTCTCTCTCTGTCTACTTCTCAGCATCTGTTGCCAGCTGGCCGGGAACCCAAGCCGTACTCTGTGTATCGGTAAATATTCCATACAGATCTTTGGCCACACTTTTCCCTGATAGTATATCTGGTGACTTCACAGCACTAATCAGATATCCTTTGAAGCTCCACTGATCTCACTTTGTAGCCGACAACAAATAACATGCACTTTTATTACTAGCTAGACATTTTGTATGTTTTCCCCTAATCCTTTCAAGTTTGTCCTCAGCAGCACTGTATGTGCTATGATCCGTCTCTTGCTCCCTCCCTATCCCTCATCCCGCTCTCTTTCTATCTAATCCCAGACGAAAGGGAGTTGGACACTCATTCCAAAAGTTGGATTTGTAAATAGCTTGAACCACATCTAAGGGAGAGATGGAATTAACAAGAAAACACCAACTCAGAGCAGAGAAAGGAAGAGAGAAAAATACCATATTGTTCAATATTCAGGCCCAGAAATCCTCTAATGCAAGTCCCATAGAAGAGGTTATGGAAGAAAAGTACATTTTCAACAGGGGTTAGTCCAAAGTAAACCTTGGATCCATGTATAATCTCCATTCTCGTTTAACAAGAAGTGTTGTTCTGTTACTCTGTAGAAATGCTAAAAGTTTATTGTGATTGTCCCACGAAGAGATTCATCTCTGACATGAACAATAATGACCAAGAAATGAAGAGGTATTCCTCCATAATGGAAAGAACTCTGACAACAAAGTGACCAATAGTGACCATCTCAGTACTTTCAGACTGAAAAACGTCTCTTTCATGTGGGTGACTTGTCCTGCCCGCTTCTCCGGGAGACGCCAGCAAAGCACCATGGTCCGATTAAGGAGCTGTTGGCAAACAATACCAGGGCCCAGTGCCATCTCCAGCTGCTTCCTCTCCACAAAGGCCCATACTGAAGTGGATTATACTTATTTATTCCTCTTTTATAAGGCTGACATAAAAGACGAAGTTGTTTATATGTGTTTATTATGACTTGGGTTTGCAATGGGAACCTTAAGGGTGACTCCCTAAGAGAATCAAAGTGCCGGTGTGCGTTTGATGCTGGAACCAAGCAGTGTGAAATTCTGGGATCCGCTGGTTTGTGTGGGTTAAATAATTCTGCTGTCATTTAGACATGATGTATCATGACCTCAGCTTCTCCTTAAAAAGCATCGGCACTGTCCCTTCTTCTCAGCATATTTGAAAAGGCTAAAGGAAAGGTGGCACACTGAGTTCTCTAAACCTGAAAGTGACGACGCTTCAGCACCAAGTACCTCTGTAGTCACTCTGAAAACTTGGCCACATCCCATGTGCATCCCTGTGGGAAATGGCAAAGCCTCACGTCTGAGAGAGATTAAGGCCTACCAGGGAAGGCCGGGCCATGGTGGAGGTGTGGGTACTGGTAGAGATGGAATGAATAAAAGACGAGTTCAAACTCAATCAGGCCTGGTGGGCTTATCCACCATCAACTGCAGAGTGGTTGGAGCTTCCTGATAAAGATGCAAGGAATCACATTGAGAAGAAGGAGGAAAAAAATAAAACGTTGAACCATTAAGTTTACATAGGTTTCAACCCCCACCACCAACTGCTCGCATGCTATCAAAAACCTGCTCGCCTTTTTCTTCTTTCACCTTCATCTCATCTCTCACCTGATGTGATGGCCGCTTTGATTCAAGAGTCATGCTGGTGCTCTAAGCTCTTAGCCAGCCAAAGGAGATTTTCTGTCCTTATTGTATTTTACAGTAAGATATTTCTCTGCACATATGCATTCACTGATGAGAGCAAACTGTCTAATCCATTTATTCATTAGACACACTACCGGCAGTTTCTTTTGGTTTCAATAACATCTTCATCTTGAACCCTTTTCATCTTGGTTTATAGAGAAAATGTACCTTAAATTTTAAGTTTAATAATGAATATGTGAAATCTACAGTATATTTTACTATAGTTACTGGAAAGCACTTACCCTAGGCACAAAGAGCATGCAGGGTAGGGTTCCTTTCTAGGTTTCAAGAAGGACAAGGAACACACAAACATGCTTGGATTGTTGAACTCAATCAGAAAGTATTGATACATGGTGGTTTTTTATTTGTTCTTACCAATAAGTTACACTACTAACTTCACTCATTAACTTGTCCTTTCTGGTTGAAGCTGTGCTAATCAGTGAAACCTCATGCTGTAAATTAAGTTCATTAAACTCCTGCAACAAACCAATCAAACAAGCATTCAGCAGTATGTAGCTGTGCCCATTCAAATCATTTCAGCTTTATAAAAGGAACCTATAGTGGGCCTCTTAATGTATCTTTTACAGTACTGCTGAAATGGACGCTTCTGGCTTTGTGCTCTTTCTTTGTTTTAATCTGAAAATGCCTGAGCTTTAACTGAAAGGGACTGACAATATGGTGACAGATAATATGTAATATGTCAATGTATTGAAATATTTCAGAGGGTGTGCACAGCTTGATAATGTTTTTAATATTGGCATGAAACATATCTGTTTTAAGTTGTGATTATGTGGTTTAAAACATCCCAAAATCTTACACATCTTCCAGTTATTTAAATTCTTCTCTCCACTTCCAGTCAGTCTCATGTTGAATGAGGAGCAGCTCCACCATCTAGTGGTTACATCTAGAGCTTTCTTCAAAACGTTCCCACCTCATTCGCAATGCAGCGATCTCCAGCACAGAACATAAAATAGTACTCATGTTGCATCTATGGTAACACAAATAACTCCAAGCCAATCATTTGAAGTTCATCCATACTGTGCTAATGATGCTAATAAGGCTAATGACAAAGAGGATCCTCTGTTCTCCTTTCATGTCAGCCACGATACAAGAACAACATCTCCCTTCCTTAGGACAGTATTGAATGGATTTTGGCTTCAGAGGGTAGCTCAATTTGCTTTGAAAATCTAGGGGGGGTTTATCATAAGAGAGGAGGCGACTGGAGCAAGTGAGAGAAAGCGGGGAAAGGAATGTTTGGAGTCAGAAACACATTTCAAAGGCTTCCCCAAAAACAGCCTGCGAAATCTGAGATGAAACCAGCTAATAAAGCGCCACACGGCAATAAATAATGCAACAAGAGGAAACAACATGAAAGATCTTTTCATCTCCATATTGAGAAGAAAAGGGAAAGGAAGCAATGAGAATGTGTATACGCTCAGTTCTGTAGTCAATACAATAGTTTGTTGGACTTTGCTTTGAAACTTTGGAACATTCGGTCAAGGGGAGGAATGTATTTCTGGTTTACGGTCTTGATGGCGTGCTCAATTAATCTCGCTAAAATTGAGAAAGGAAAACAGCACGCTTTCATAAAACTGGGGACATGAGGAACATTATGACCTTTCACACCTTTCTTCTGTATGTACTGTAGCACAAACTGGTCTTGACGCGGCTTCTCTTGTGGTACAACTTTCTTAAAGGATTTACCTTCTTACATTTGTTTTCTTTTTATTTCCCCTGTTTTCCATCAATCCATGTGGATGGAATAGTTTAATTTCCCTAATTTAAGTACTAGAATATGCTTCTACCCCCCCAATTAAGTTGAAAAGTAGAGCAAATTCTTATGACTTAGTACAATCAACAGGCCAAAAAATCCCCTTGCGCCTACCCAAAATAGTTCTCTCCACCAGCTGACGGCCAAGGACAGAGATCAAACCGACCACAAGCAGGGGGGTCGAAACAAGAGCAACAAAAGGGTTTCCTCTCCTAATCTCTGTTAAATTAGAGGAGACGTGCGTGGTGTGGTGTGGGCTTCCTGGACAGGATAAAGGGGCTTGAGTCATGACTGGAAGTGCACTGTGTGGTTTTCATATTATTAATAAAGGCAGCTTTGATGGTGGACAAGGACTAAAGCTGCATGTGAGAGTAATATGTGTGTGTTAGTGGATGAAAGTGAGACAGAGAGACAAAATGAGAGAGGAAGCTGCCGTACAGTTGTGCAACACTGACATCTTGTGGCCAGATGTGTTAACTGAGCTGTTAACCTCAAATTGTAACAGTGATGCCAAAATTATAAATATCTTTGATTTGTAGTATTGCCTGCATTACATTGAAATATCTGGTTTGGTTAAGTGATCAGCCCCTTAAAGTATACCGTTATAAACTTGCTCATGTGCAACCAATCAACTTCCAGATCAAACAGCAGGCTAACTGCCCCCCACCTGACATCCATTGAAGTGATTTTGATTACATCAGAATAAAACCAGGATTCCACTACTAGTAGTGCATGATTCTGCAAATAATTCACCATGGTTGGAAAAGTGCCTTCAAAAGGCCTCCGGGATAAAGCTGTAGGAAGACACAAGTTAGGTAAAGGCTACAAAATAATTTGAAGTATTCAGCTATCCCTCTGTACTGTTCAGAGCATCATTAAGAAAGAAATCAATAATAAAATAAGAAATCAGCAGCCTCCTGCTTAAATGACTATCGCCCTGTTGCACTGACAGTCAGCATGAAGTGCTTCGAGTGACTAGTCAAAACGCACATCTGCTCCTCTGATCCTGACAACTTGGACACCTTCCGTTTGCCTACAAACGAAACAGGGCCACGGATGATGCCATCTCCTTGGCGACACACACTGCACTCACCCACTTGGACAGAGGGAATACATATGTGAGAATGTTCTTCATAGACTACAGATCCGCATTTAACACTATTATTCCCTCTAAACTCGTCACTAAACTCGCTGATCTTGGATTGGAGGCCTCCATCTGCAGCTGGATATTCAACTTCCTGACAGGCAGGCCCCACATGGTGAGAGTCGGCAGCCACACCTCAACCTCGCTGACCCTGAACACGGGTGCACCACAAGGCTATGTGCTCAACCCCCTCCTGTACTCCCTGTTCACCTACGACTGTACTGCCAAGCACAGTTCAAACATCATCTTTAAGCTTGTTGACAATACGACCATCATGGGCCTCATCACGAACAATGATGAGACGGCCTACAGAGAGGAGGTGAAGATACTGCACAGCTGGTGTCAGGAAAATAACCTCTCTCTCAACGTCAGTCAAACTAAAGAGATGATCGTGGATTTTCTGAGCCTTTTCTGAAAAGGTGCCACACTCAGTCCCGTTTGTGCAAAAACACACCTGGAAGATTCTGTTGCCATGTGGAAAAAGGTTCTATGGTCAGATGAGACTAAGGTTGAACATTTTGGACTGAACTCCAAGCTCTATGTTTGGCGAAAACCGAACACCATCCAAAACATACCATGGTGGTGGCAACATTATCTTGTGGGGATGTTTCTCTTCAGCAGGGACTGGGCACTTGGTCAGGACTGAAGGGAAAATGGATGCTGCCAAGTTCACCCACATTCTTGAGGAAAACCTGCGTCCTTCTGCTAGACAGCTGAACAACGATCCTAAACATATCGCTAAAAGAACATTGCATTAGCTTAGGGACAGGAATGTGAATGTCCTTGAGTGGCCAAGTCCATAAATGTCAACCCTCCCGTTTTTCCCGGGATTATCCCGTATTTTTCCTTCTATCCCGCTGTCCTCCCGTTTAAATATTTTCCTGTCATAACCTTTCAAAAATAGGCCTAATTTAAAAAAGTGTACAGTGGTAAAGTGGCCTCCGGTCGAGCAGGTGGCAGTATTATGTTTAACTTTAGCTTAAAAACATTATCCGCCAGTAAACACACAGAAGAAAACAGGAATAACACAGAAGGAAGACGAAAAAATATGGATGAGAGTCACAGTGAACAGGAGATAGATAGAGACGCAGTTGTACCTGCCAAAAACTTTATCTAAGTACCTCGCCAAATGGGAAGAGACCTTCCCTTATTTAATAAAAAGCAGAGTCAGGCAAACTCATGCTTTTTGTAAAGTGTGCCATTCAGATTTTAGCATTGCACACGTCGTTGTTCGCCAGCAAGAAAAATCGTCCAAGCACCAACTGTAACAATCTGCCTGTTCGTTAGATATTTTGTGTTGTGTTTGTACTTCCTGTTTTATTTAGTTAATTACCTGTTCTCTGTTGTTTCTACTTCCTGCCCTTGTGTTTTTGCCTTTCTCTCCCAGCTGTGTCTCGTTCCCTCATTTAGTGTCTGTGTATATATCTGTCTGTCTCAGTGTTCTTTGTGGGTTTGTTGTTCATGTTACGTGTCTGTTATCTGCCCGCTCGTGTCCTGCTCGTGTCCTGCTCGTGTCCTGCTCGTGTCCTGCTCGTGTCCTGCTCGTGTCCTGCTCGTGTCCTGCTCGTGTCCTGCTCGGTTTATGTTTGTTTGTTCCCCAGCTGCCCCTCGAGGCCCTAGTCCCTGTTCCTGCTGTTGGGCCGCGACAGCCTCCAGTTTCTGCTGCTGCGCCGCAACAGCCTCCTGTTCCCGCTGCCAGACCTCCGCAGACTTCAGTTCCTACTGCCGGACCTCTGCAGACTTCAGTTCCCACTGCCGGACCTCCGCAGACTTCAGTTCCCGCTGCTGGACCTCCGCAGACTTCAGTTCGCGCTGTATGACCTCCGCAGACTCTACTTCCAGCTGCTGGACCTCCGCAGACTCCCGTTCACGCTGCCGGACCTCTGCAGACTCCCGCTGCCGGTGCTCCGCAGACCCCCGCTGCTGAATCTCCGCAGACCCCCGTCCCCACTGCCGGATCTCTGCTGACATCTGCCCCAGCTGTTCCCCAGCTGCCCCTCGAGACCCCAGCCGCTCACCAGCTGCTCCTCGAGACTCCAGCCCCTGTGCTCCCTCCGTCCCTCGATACCCCGAACCCTGTGCTCCCTCTGTCCCTCGGGACCCCAGCCCTGTGATCCCCTCCCCTCCCGAGACCCCTGGGCTCCCATCTCTTCCCGAGACCCCTGTGCTCCCATCTCTTCCCGAGACCCCTGTGCTCCCCTCTCTTCCCGAGACCCCTTCGCTCCCCTCTCTTCCCGAGACCCTAGTGCTTCCTCCAGCCCAGCCTCCGCGCCGGCCTCCGCGCCGGCCTCCGCGCCGGCCTCTGCGCCGGCCTCCGCGCCGGCCTCCGCGCCGGCCTCCGCGCCGGCCTCCGCGCCGGCCTCCGCGCCGGCCTCCTGAGTGGCTCCACCTGCATCCTGCGGGCCTAATCCGATAGAACGTCTGCGGATGGACTTGAAGAGAGCAGTTCATAGCCGCTCACTACGGAATTTGACATAACACAAACAATTCTGTAACAAATAATGTGCAAATATTCCCCAATCTAGGTGTGCAGAGCTAGTAGAGACATATCCAAATAGATTGATGACTGTAATTGCAGCAAAAAGTTGCTCTACGAAATATTAAATCAGGGGACTGATGACTTTTCCAACCCTGTTATTCTAGTTTTTTATTCTTTTATTATTTCCATTAGTTTAATTTTGTAAGGCTAAATTTGTAAATAAAGCTGGAACAAGTCTTTTTTTTAATGGGTTTTGATTTCAGGCTGTACGGCAAATAAAGTAACTATTTCAAAGGGGTATGATGACTTTCTATAGGAAATGTATGTATGTATGTATGTATGTATGTATGTATGGCCGCTATCTTATCAGCTTTGGTTGTATGTAATGACATTGACCTGGGTGAATTTACATCATTTGAATATCTTGCTATTGAGCTCAAAGCAGAACTATCTTTGCTCATCATCACATTGTACAGGCCACTAAAACACTCAGAACTATTTCTACAGGAATTCTCAGAGCTGATTTCACTCAGCATCACTAGATGTGAAAGAATAATCCTGCATGGAGACCTAAATATTCACGTAAATAATAAGAATGATCCCAAGACTATTGAACTTGAAAAGTTACTAGACAGCTACGATCTAAAACAAAATATCAGTGAACCCACTCATCAGCATGGTAACACACTAGAGTTAGTGATAACGACAAGGCTAAACATCGATAAGGTCTCAGTAATTGAATTATCAATATCTGACCATCACTGTGTGTGTTTTGATGCTAACCTAATCTTAACAAAGACCAAAAGAGAGACAATAGTCAAAAAAAGAATACTAGATGACACAGTAGAGGAAACATTATATAACATCATGAGATCATTTGAGCCATGTTCAGACTGCTCCTTAAATCTCATGGTTGAAAATCTAAACAACACCTTGTCATCTACCCTGGATACTGTTGCTCCATTAAAGGTAAAAAATAAATCCACTGACAGAATCTCCCCATGGTTGAACAACAGCAATGTTACTCAGACTAAGAAGACTTGTAGAGCAGCTGACCGAAGATGGAGGAAAACTAAGCTCACAGTTAACTATGATATCTACAAAGAATCAATGGCTGCCTATGGTAAAGCAATGCAGCTGGCAAGAAAGGATTACTTTTCTAAGATTATCACAGAGAACGTTGGAAATTCTAGAATACTATTCTGGACTATTAACCAACTACTGAACACTGCCCCCACCCCTCCGCAGTCCTCTGCATCACAGTGTGAAGAACTCAAATGTTCCTCAATAATAAAATAACTTCAATCAGAGCCAGCATCACTTATGATGCAGACACAGAAAACATCTGCAAACATTGTGATGTAACCATGGGAACATTCACCTGCATCACATTAACTGAGCTTCATAAAACTGTGATGGAATGAAACTCCTCCACCTCTTGTGTTGACCCGATACCTACAGCATTCTTTAAGCGGATATTCGACAGCGTTTCAAGTCACGTCCTAAATATTATAAACACGTCTCTTCTAATGGGCATTTTCCCAGATGCCTTCAAAACAGCTGTTATAAAACCCTTGCTAAAGAAACCTAACCTAGACAGTAATACGCTGACCAACTATAGGCCAATATCTAATATCATTCATCAGCAAAATACTTGAAAAAATAGTCTTGGTCCAAATATACTCATTTCTTCTTCCAACGTCCTGGAGGAATTTCAATCAGGCTTCAGAGCATGCCACAGTACAGAAACTGCTCAGACTAAACTCTGATACAAACAAGGTCTCAATTCTTATCCTGCTAGACCTAAATGCAAAACTGGTTGGTCTTTCTGACTGGTTCAGAACATATATCAAAGGGAGAAAGTATTTTGTCAGGCTTAGAGATCATGTGTCAGAGAAGCATTATGCCCACTTTGGAGTTCCACAACGGAGCTGCCTCGGTCCATTACTGTTCTCCCTATACATGCTACCACTGGGGGACATCATTAGAGAACACGGAATGGAATGTGTGCTTCCATAGCTACGTGGATGACACACAACTGTACATCTCTGCTGAACCAAATGGTACTACAGCTGTTAACTCCATCACCACCTGTCTGTCAGCAATAAATAAATGGATGAGCAATAATTTCTTAAAATTAAATGAGAACAAAACTGAAATCCTACTAGTAGGTTCTGTAACAAAAAGAGAGATGATGCTGAATAACATGGGGGAACTTACTCCTTGGATTAAACCTGAAGTTACAAGTCTTGGTGTTATCAAAGACTCAGATCTAAGCTTTAAATCCCACATAAACAAGGTGACAAAAACATTATTCTTCCACCTTAGAAATATAGCTGAAATCAGACAATTTATAAATCAAAAGGATGCTGAAAAACTAATTCATGCTTTTATCTCAAGCCGACTCGATTACTGTAATGCACTCTTTACCGGCCTCCCAAAAAAAACAACGGAGAGACTTCAGCTCATCCAAAACGCTGCAGCGAGGCTACTTACTAGAACCAAGAGGAGAGACCTCATCAGTCCAGTGTTAGCCGCTCTACACTGGTTTCCAGTAACTTTTAGAATTAATTTTAAGGTCCTCCTTCTTGTATACAAAGCCCTAAACGGAACCGCACCAAGTTACACTGCCAACTCTCTAACAAACTATGTGCCCCCAAGAACATTACAATCATCCACTACTGGTTTATTAAATGTTCCCAGAAACATCCAAAAGAAAATCGGGGATGCAGCCTTTAGCAATTATGCACCAAAGCTATGGAACACTTTACCTGAAGACATCAGGGAGGCAAGCTCGCTCAATATCTTCAAAAGTAAGCTAAAAACATATCTTTTTACTTTAGCCTTTTAATGGTGATATTTTATATCTCTTTACTTTAGCCTTTTAATGGTGATATTTTATATCTGTTTTTTGGAAGTAAAGTTTTGGTTTATTCTACACTTTACCCTTGTGTCTGGAGTTGTGCAATTGAGTCTTCCTTCCCTGTGTCTGAGGCGTAACACTCTGCTATATTATATTTTAATTATGCTATTTTATCTGCTATTTTATACTATTTTATCTGCTATTTTATCTGCTATTTTATCTGCTATTTTAATTTGGCTATTTTAATAATGGTACTTCAGACTCATTTACATCTACACTGTGATTATTGTACGGTAAATGCTCTTATTCTGTCCTTTTACTAATTGTTATGTTTTTGATGTGAAGCACTTTGGGCTTTCTTGTATGAAAGGTGCTATACAAATAAAGCTTTTTATTATACTATTATTATTTATCATATTATTATATGGGTATTGCATATTTGAGTCCCAGTTGCTGAATGTGAATGCACACTGCAAAAGGAATGCGGCCCAGACCGCCCCTGATTGTGCTCTCAATGCTTCCTCAATGCGTCTTTGGTGTTCACACCTGTACTTAGAGCTGTCCACATGAAATCGGATCACAAAAGACGGATGTTAATGCCAGATGTGAATAGGGCCTGAATGAATACCAGATAGCATCGGACATGAGCATGTTGGTGTTTTTTGATGAGGTAAACAGAAACTAATTATATCGACATGAACCGTCTAATGTACTGTCTGCCTGTACATGTACAGACAGTACTTTCTCAATGTTTGTATTAGTATCAGTGGTGGTTCTGGGGGGGGGCCAAGAGGGGCCAGTGCCCCCCTAACACAGAGCCTGGACCCACCTGTGGCCCCCTCTATGAACGAAGATTGCACAATAATAAAAAGTAGGCTACTGATTTTTTTTTGTGACAATATGGCGCTGACGCAAAAGGCGGAACAAATGTGCCTCAACATTCTAGTCGGACCCTTTAGACTCTAACCTTTAGAGTGTTACACCGCCTAAGGCTTGCTGGCTGACTAGAGGAAGAAGCAAGAACCACGAAGAATTAAAGGTGAGCAAAAGTATTGTATTTGTGTGATTGTTACAAAGTAAGACTTCAGGTCAAGAAATGTTGTTATTGACTGTTAGTTCACTTAATAGCAGCCAGCCAGACGTTAACGTTAGCCTGAGTTGATGGCTTGCTAGCTAGCTAGCTATATATTATTAGTAAGGATGAGTGTTAGTAATTTATTCCTCGAGTAGTACTCGTTTCAAATTAACTCCATTGGTGAACAAGGGTACTCAGGTTTTAGTTTTTTTGATGTAGGCTACGTTTTTTTGGGGGGGATTTTTACCGTTACCGCTAGGCTACATGTCAAGTAAATTGTGACCCGCCTTACTTTTTTGGTGAAAAAGTGTTTTGAAGTAGTGAAAAATAAATTGTTAATATCATATGGTAACTGTGACTGTTTTGATTGAGAATAAGCATTAAGCGTTTGGTAGGCAATATTGCTGTGCATCCTTATTTCTGCAGACAGATTTGTTGCGTTCTAAAAATAGATTTAGAAGGAATTAATGCGAGCCCTCGACCATGGAATTAAGTACTTGTGCCCATCCCTAATAACTAGTTTCTATCGGTTTTGCTAGATGTAGTTGTAACGTTTTAGTTTTTAAATAAGTGCAAAGGCTACACCAATACAAATCGATATAACGTTATTTATATTTTGGGTTCCTTAAGTGTTATGTGTTCCTCTCCATTATTTGCTGTCCATAGTTCAACATGAAGAGAAAAAAAGGACATTATGTCCTATTTCTGTTCCCAAAAGAAAAACAAAAATGATGAGGCAGACATTGAAAAAGCTGAGGAGAAACGTCCAGAAGTTGAGAGCGCTACAGACAGAGAGCCAGAGGATTTGACCTTTGAAGAGATTGGTGAGGGCACAGAGCAGGGAAGAAAGACAGATGAAGATCCAGACAGTGAGGCTGAGGGTGACATATAAGCAGAGTGTGAGACGCAGACAGAAGATCCATGTGCATCTACAAGCATTGGACCATCAGGTTTGTGAGGTTGAAAAAACATTTGGCTGCTTCTAAAGCAGTGTAATTATACTTTATATGGTATGTCCTTGTAGACGTGTGTAGTAATAATACACATAGATAATGTCAGAGTTCTATTGTGAGGGTGTTCTAAAATGTTATTTCAGTTGTGATGTCAGTGTTCTAGATTTTGGGGGTATGTACGGACAGACGCCTACAGACAGACACCTGACATGTCCCTCTTTTATGTAAGATATATATTTTGCAAAACATGCCAGAATATATAAGAAAATAGGGAATATATAAAACAATTCGTACGGTAGCACGGGTCGCCTACGGCGCTTGTGGTCCTCACATTCACACATTACAAATCGTGTGTAGACACACGCAGATCGCGAGAGATGCAGGTGTGTAAACAACAGTTCGCGCGGGGTGTCTGTCTCCACTGTTCGAGAGAGAGAGAGAGAGAGAGAGAGAGAGAGAGAGAGAGAGAGAGAGACAGAGAGAGAGAGAGAGAGAGAGAGAGAGAGAGAGAGAGAGAGAGAGAGAGAGAGAGAGAGAGAGACACAGAGAGAGGGAGGATTACAGTCGTTTAAACCGCGTGCGTCTCGCCCGTTCACCTGCACTCACTGGGACTTCATGAGACGCACTTTACAAGGATGTCGAGCCGTGCTCCTCGTGCATTCTAAACGGCAGATGATATGGATTAACTGACTTGTCACTGTCTGGGGAAGGTGCGACGTCTTTTCTTGTGGCGCTTTTCGAAGTTGTTCCACATCCAGGACGGTCGGCTCGCGCTGCGCTCAGGAGGGGATTAGAGAGGAGATACTCGCTATTCGGTAAGGTCTTAACACCTAATTATTATACAGCCAACTAGATGAATAACAACCAGACATAACGTGCCCAAAATAGATTTCTGTCAATAGCAATTGCATTTGTTAGTGCTTCACTGCAAGCTAGCAAAGCAAATGACGTTGCTCTATTGGCTCAACAAACGCTAGACATGTTTACCAAAATTAAGAAAAAGCCAAAAAAAAGAACGCTGAAAAGTCTTTATTATTCCACCAGCTCTCTGTTATCCGGTAAATGGTTTTTAAATTACATATGCTGGACGGGTTTAGCTTTCCAATGTATGCCCTAAATTAGAAGAGTAATCTCTCTACATGTATTATTAAAGTCTTGCCAATACGTGTGATGCACAATATACCGTCAGTGAACAAATAACTGCCACTCTAGCCCCAAAAGTACTCCAGCTAGGAGGGGGGGCAGGTGAAAGTTACCACTCATTCACGACTTTACCTGTTCATGTCATATGATGAAGGAGGGCTGCACAGGGGGGAGGCAGGTTGATAACAGGGATTTCTAAACTCAGTAAGACGTGGATTGTGTAGAAAGGACTGGAAGGTATCAGGGAGGTGGTCCTCATGCTCCAAAGGTCTCACTTCAGTCGGTTTAGATACACTGGGGTAGACTGGGGCATTCCCTAGCTCCTTTTAAAGCAAATGACTCAGTCATATTCTATATTCAACTACTGCTAAAGAATTGATGAATAGACCAACTGTATGTAGTCTGTGTGAAATCAGAATGTGCTTTACTAATGCACCACTGCAACCATGGAACATGCACAAACACACACACACAAACACTCATGTGCACTAAGACACATTCAAATACACACTACTACATGCATTTCACAGTATGATGTTGGTCCACATGTTTTGCTGCATCATGCTTCAACCTCCTGAAACAACACACTATGTTGATGCTATTGTAACATGCTAATGTGTGCCACAGTCTGCTGCTGTGTGTGTGGCTTGACTCCATCTGCTTGTTAAGTGTATGTGCCCATATGTGTGTGTCTGTGTGTGTGTGTGTGTGTGTGTGTGTGTACGTGTGTGTACACAGTGTATACATGTATTCGTGTTTCAAGAAGAGACATGAATACAAAGTGAGTCCAGACACTTACATGCAGAATTGAAACAGAAGAACAAGAAGAAGAATATGAGGCCGGCTGCGTTCTGAAGCGTTTACTAATTTATGATGTTATTTTTAGGCTCGGCTACATTTTTGATGCTTCGTATTTGTCAAGTTTAATACTGAGCGAAAAGTCGGGGTGTGTCTGTCAACCTCTTTGTACGTAAGTGCGCGCACGCAAACATACAGTACAGTGCCCACACACATGGCTGCACACATTCAGACATCTATATGATGTGAGGAGATACTTGGAAGTCCAACTGGCACTACATTGTTAATAATGATCGTAAAGTTAATTGGTATATCGCTTTTCAAAACCTAACATTTAAAAGGTGCTTGACTTGAAACTGTGCTGTGTTGAGCTTTAGTTTACCTGATGTAACCAAATCTCCCTCACTTCCTCTTCACCGTCAGAGCTTCACAGCATTACACCCAATGGTAAAATAAGAAGCAGTCAAATGTATTTATGTCCTCAAACCAAACAAATGATGTATTGAACTTTTGACCCCCAGACTTAAAGTCACACTTCAAATGTTGCTATACTTAAGCTACTTTTGAAACGTGAATATTGTTAGAGATAAATGCATTCAACAAACTTCTTAAAATATTTGAGGATATTAAAGACATCATTTGTAGGATTTTCTTAAATGACAATGTATAGAGTGATACAAAAATAATACCTTTCAATCATTACTTGTAACCCACTAGAAATATGTGGTGGTGTCAGTATCTGCAGAGACCCTGCCTTCTTCCTGTATTTTCTCTTTTCTTTTCATTTAGCTGTGTACGGGATGTTTCTGGGCTTCAACCGCTATAAAAAACGTAGCAACTTGCGACAAACAGTAGTTGATAGATCATAAGCATGCATCCAAGAGGAAGCTACGAAAATGGCGGACACAGTTCCGGAAAAAAACTCAAATGTAGCGAGGCATTTGAGTTAAAAAACGAGAGTACATTTTGGGTTTGGCTTTCACATGCTGGCGAGCACTGCAACCCTCATTGAGCCAGAGTGGCCAACTTTGAATGTTGTGATCACAAACTGCAACTTTAAGGCGTCACAAAATTAGAGACAAAGGAGTCTGAAACTACTGGTACTGCCACAAAAAAAATATCATCTTTCCCTGACTCATTACAGCATAATGGTGAATAAGAACCTAATAGGCTAGGAGGAACTCCTCTAATGAGGTCTAAAAGGTTTTAGGTCAACCCTAATCTCCTTTGCCATATAGACAGCACTTTCAGCCAATTTGGCTTCAGTCTGAAACTCCTGATTAAATAGGTTTCCGACAACAGCAGAAATAGTTCTAAGCGCTTTCAGAGGCTATCCATGAGTTCCTATTGGACTATTTTACCCCGCAGAACACGGACGTTGCTGGTCTACCCCTGCCTCCATCGGTTAGTTTGTGGTATTGTGTGACTTTGGTGTTTTATACGGTTAGTTCGGATTCACCAAAATCACACAATTACACAAACAAACTAACTCATCCAAGCAGCAGTAGACCAGCAACGTCCGTGTTCTGCGAGGTAAAAATCCAGTTTTTGTCAAAGCAGTCTGCTGGTTTTGAAGAGAGCAATGGCTTCAGTTCCCCGATGGAACGGGCTGTAGCTATAGCTGTGCATTGGTCAGAAGACAAAGCTACCAAAATAAGCCAATATAGTAAAATCATTGCCCTCATTAATGATCTTAAGTTAGCAGACCCATTCAAATTGCCCACTTGATGCTTCTCCTCTCCTCCCTCTCTCTCAGCTTTAGTAGAGGGATATCTCACTAACAGAATGGATCTAAATGGAGAATATTGAACTAAAGCTGTTGCATTTAATCAGTCCTTAAAGGCATTTGTGAATTGAATAAATAGAAACAGGGTTTGAAAAGGGTTACCTCGTATCCTATTTTCATTTGCCGTAAACACCCATTTACCTTATTGACTGATTGGGGATTGAAGATAAATGTGTTCTCTGAATCAATGCCAAACTTCTGCTCCCTCAGACTAAACACTATACATTATACATTGGAAAGAAATATGAATCAACTAATGAAAGAACGCAACATATCATCTAAGCCTTCACTCTGTCTGGCACCGTTTAGAAAAAAGTGTTGGAGACATTGGAAAAAGTGATGACTTATTTATAGTCCTAAAGAAGTAGATCTCTCTGTCTGTTCCACTTTAAATGACATAAACTATATTTCTCTTTTTCCTGCACCGTGTTGTTTGGTATGCTTGTTTTTGTCACCTTGCTGGCTTCAAAATAAAAGTGTCCCCATCCTTCTCTGTTTAGTTTTCACCCCTTATCTTTTTCAGGAGGCCCAATAGGCTTGTCACTGACGAGCAGTTGAGTTTTAAGAGGATAAAAAGGGGTGTTGTCTTGGTATATTCCGAGTGCTGTAAACGAGCGCCGCTAACTGTCTGGGAGTTAGATCAAATGAAATATTTGTAATTGATATGTTATTCCATAGCCTAATTTGTATATGCATAATATTCATAATGGTTTAAAGAAACAATTTGATAGTATTTCAATTAAGAGTTAAGCAATTAAAGTCCTGCCCTATAAAAACGCCTGTCTCAAATGTACGCCAGCATTGAGTGAAATAAAAGCCAGGCTATTAAATGCAGTTTGACGGTAATGGCATGGAACTAGATGGCACCTGGTTTGTGGTGTTCAACGTGCAATGAGTAGACACAGAAGAAGAAAATAGTACTACCTAAACTGCTCACAACAAGGTTCTGTGAATTATCTTGAGAAACCGGGTCAGGATTTCTGGAAAGAGACATTGGTGTGGAGTTTTTATTTTATTTGAGTAACACAAGCAGACTGCCATTTAGTTCCATATATTGGAGACAAGGCAGACATCTCTACAGCTGATATCTCCAACACTCACCAACTCACACCAAAATAATCTACATTGATAAATAGCTCTACGGGTAAAATGAAGAATATGCATTTTTGATTTTGGGGTGAACTGTCCCTTTAAAGATTCAAAGTGTTCCTGCTCCAAATAAATAGGGGGCAGCTTATCACCTCTACTACTGCGTTCATCAAAGTTATTAAAAAGCCAACTATGTTATCCTATGTTTATATTTTAGTTCTGTCGCTCTGCAAAACAGCCTCCCGATGGCTGTTAGGACGAGGCCAGAGTGCTGTTTAAATGCTGCCATATCTTACACATTGCACCTTTTAAGTGAAATAACTTTAATGAAGACAACATGTTTATGTCAGCCAAACACTGTCTGTGTCAATTATAGGCAGTTACCTGAAAAGGTCATTGGGTCATTAGGTCAGTGTGCGTGTGTGTGTGTGTGTGTGTGTGTGTGTGCGTGTGTGTATTTGTGGCTCTACTGACATCTTCTTCTTAGCAGCCAGTACAGCTTGTGGATACTGTATTATTCCATACGTACCAAACATAATTTCTGTAAAAGCAGTTTAAAACATAACCTAACTTTATAATATTCAATTATCTGGGAGACTCCTGTGTTTATGTGTTGAGTATTATTGAGAGTGTGGTTAAAGGCTGACCTTCAAGAGGGAATGATCAGCTGGGAAATGTCAAGACCAGTCTTGAGCAGAGGAAGCATATATCCTGAAGCAGTCACAAAGCTGAGTTATAACATTATAGTTACATTATAGTGGTGTGGTCAGTTTACAGAAGATGCATTAACTCTGGGCAATGTATGTGACATTTAAAGTTTCTTCTTGTTTTTATCTGGAGCTCCTTAAAGCTCCTTCACACATACAACACTAGTGTAGCTCTGTCCAACTTACAATGGACTTGAGCTCTAATCAGCCAGGGTCATTGAAAAGACCTGTGTGGGTGCCTTTAATCTACTTGTCATTCATTTTCAGCTGAGCAGATCACTTTTAGCTGATTTTGTAATAGAACTTGAAGAGTAAAATCAGATGAAATAAGAGTAATTGAAGTTTTTTTTGAGACCGTGTGTGTTCTAGAGGGAGAGATTGAGTTGGATCAGAGCAGACAGCTGTTGGCGATCGGAGCACAGAAGAAATTAGTAGTAAAGTGGTCAAGTAACTTGTAGTAAATGTACAGTGTAGGTTTCAGTTTGGCCATGAATAATGAAGCAGGAACGGTTAACAACATATTTACAACGAGGCCTTGAGTTATTTATATATGTTTTAGAGTGGTAGAGCCATAATCAGTGTGCACTTCAGTTTGTGTGATTTGTTACAGCACTGGTACTGACTGGAGATCAGTAAGAAGATTGTATTAGAAATCACAGTCCCATTGGACCTGCCTTTGACACCTAGGTGTGACACACGTATGCTCGTTATTGTCCTTTAGGTTTCTCCACTCCTCTCGTCCTACCTTCACATTCCTGCTCCTTTTCTGAATCGCTGATATTTCCCCTTTCTCATCTTTCCTCTCTGCAACCTCATGAGTTTCTCTTTCTCTCTGTCTTTCCCCCTCATTCTCTGTCTTCCTCTTTACTTCGGTATGCCTGTTAGTTGTTCCTGGTAGAGTGAAGCGGCTGCATTATCTAGATACATTATTGATGCAGGCAGCACTCTGACTAACACACACACACACCAACCACTCACTCACATAATAGAAACATACATACACTCATAAAATCAAACACATGGTTGCACATAGACACATACATACAACAGTACACAATCACAAAGAACATGTGCCTCAATTTGTTTTTGAATGCGAGTGGGTACAAGAGAGAAAAAGAGAACGGCAGCACACGTGCATGCTGTTACGTTATCGCTGAGAGAACACAGCTGATTCTGCCCAGCTCTGTTTTCAAGCAGTCTTTCTGTTGAATGCACAGGACTAAAATGATCACTCCATTGGCAACCGCACGCTGAGCTATCAGCTGTGTGCTTGCTTAACACCTTGTAGTACTTTGGAAGGAGTTTAAGACACGGAGGAGCTGCACAAACAATCCATCTTTAAAAATAACTAAAGAGTGATCAAAAAGAGAGATGTTCAGAAAAGAAAAGAAAAGAGTGAGAGAAGAGAGAATTATGAAAGAGAAAAGTACTGAGGGGGGAGATTTTCAGTGGGAGGGATGGGGTAAGGGGGGAGAGTTCCCAGCATCTCTTTTTCCCAGGGCTTTGTAAGGGCCTCATTAAATATGGATGGTGTTTGGAGCAGAGCAGGGGCAAGTGGGACTCCACAAACAGCACAAGCCCAGGCAGGCCCATCCTGCGGTGACGGAGCCATGCTGTCTTTTTCGCCCCGTCTGTCTCTCTGTATTCCTCCATCGATTCACTTTACTGTCATCCCTCTTTTCTTCCCTCCTTCATTTCCTTTGTTCCAGCCTTTCTTTCTGCCGTCATGTGTGTATGTCCATCAAACACTCTGATGACAAAGTTCCTCTCTTTTCACAGCTTTGCCTCTCTTCCCTTTACTCATTTTTCATCATCTTCCTCAGTGCTTCCTCCTCTCACCCCTTCTCCTTTCCCTCTCTTTGCTGCCTCACACTCTCTTTTCTCTCCCTCCCTGTGACTGAGATGATTAGCATATAAGAATTAAGAGGGTTCACTGTCCTCCTTACAGCTTTTCGTTTCTTTTAAATGAAAGTCACGTGTGGTGCATGAAGCAGTGAGTGTTTTTTTTACTACACTATTAAGTGGCCAAAATAATTCACAATAACAATATTATCGCGATATCTATAGAACATTTTAAATAAATAAATACTGCTATCAATCAAGTTCATCTTGAACTTTGTTTATTGTCCTTTTTATCTCTTTTTCGGCAAATGCATTTCGCTCAAAATGTGGGGTGTAGGGAGGTGGAGAGAAAGTATCTGTATCTATATCTCCACGATATTATCATATGTGTATTATTACCAGGATATCTATGTCATTTTTTAAACGTCACAATTATCGTCAATACCGGTACATCTGGTACACCCCTAGCTTGAAGCTTCAATGCTTCATTCATAACGTTGACATTCAAATTCTAAATCAACATTTTGTTCTTGTGTGCATGTCTATTCATTGTGTGTAAAGTGTGTGTTTGTGCACAGTTGCAGATCAAGATTAGGATATTATTAGTATTATACTATTAGTAGAATTATATTCCAGTTGTGGCTGCGTAGGATTGTTACCAACTTGTGTGATCCAAACATTTCCAATAACTCCAGAGCTTTGTAAAGTACAAAAACAGTCCAATGGTTTAATTTATTGAAAAAGATAGATGTAATCATTTTCAAAATGTACATATTTTTGATTTAATGAAATATTTTTGCTTCAATCCAATTAGTTTCACTCAGCCTTTAAAAAAACAACATGTTCCTTGCTTGCCGCACACAAAGGGAGTCACGTACCTGTATTAACGGGGCAGTATAGCAGCACTCTAACAGCACCACATGTTACTGATAATTGTTTTAGGGTGACGACGTCATACAATATAAAGACATTCGAAGCTTCAATCGAAAACCTCGAAAGAAGCTTTGATTGTAAAACAAAAATGACATCCCGTACAGCTCTCGTACATTAATAATAGTGATACTCCCACATCTGTCTGTACCATCCATCAATCTGACTATTGTGAAACATGCGAAATGATTCTGACTGTGACTACAACCATCTGAAGTATCTGGCAGCATACTCTTAATTCTGACGCTGTGTTTGCCCTCAGGAGATGAAGACACGTCACGCTGGTCCTCTTCAGCAGAACGATGGACGGAGAGAAAGCAGAGCGGGACTGTAACTGGCGGCTTCATGGAGCCCTGATACACAGGGCAGAGAGCAGGTGAGTCTGTAAATACAAATGTGACACAGACTTTTTTTGTATGTGTACACAAAAAGAAAGCTTAAAGGATTAAGAGAGTATGGGATAAGGAGAGAATGAGACAAACAGAGCGTGAGAGGGAAGTGGCGAACCACAGACAGTGTCTATGTTACAGTTTAAGCCAGACTGTTACCCTGAACAGACCTTTGAGGTGGAGGTGAGCTCAGTGTAATCTGGCTCAGCGGGAGTGACGCACAAACTCCCTGCGGACACACTCTGTAATCCCATTTGCCCGCTCTGTGTGTATATATGTGTGTGTGTGCATTCAGAGCATTATGCAAAAGTTGTGCATCAAATTGCGAGTAATACATGTAGCCATGCATCCTACAAAATAATGCATGTTTATATACTGTACCACTAGTTTGATCAGGGAAATACACTTTGTAGGAAACGTACTTATTGCTGGAAGTGTTATGTTCACTGGCAGCATTTGTTAATTCCGGCAGTATGACGTAGGTTACGTATACGACAGAGAAGTCATCCCTACCATGTCTGGGTGAATGGATGATTATATAAAGAGCAAGACAAGACTTTGACACCGGAGACCAGGATTTGTGACATTAGGTTCAGGCTGGATTTATGACCAGATTATCGTTCAACACGATATTTGTGGTCCTCACGTGTCCACACAAACAGAAGGATAATCAATTGTGCAACTCCTGTTATGAGTTTTTTGCTATAATCTCTCTCTGTCTTCCTCTTTATATATATACTGTAAGAAAGTTAGAAATCTTTGAAGCTTCATTCATAACGTTGACATTCAAATTCTAAATCAACACTTGAATGCTGCGCAGCTTTTTCATTTTTGTTTATGTCTATCTATTGTGTTTTAAGCAGGTATTTCTGCACAATTGCAGATATAAATTAGGCCACACTCATTTTATAAGCATTATACTATTTGTAGATTTCAGTGGTGGCTGTTTCCAACTTGATTCAACTCAATCCATATGTGTTGGTGTTTAGCCTTTAAGAACAACATTTTCACAGGGAGGCACGCATGTACAAGTTATATTCATAAAAAAAAAAGACTAACTCATTTAATATCTTGAATCACTTTATTCCAATGGACACCTTTTATTTTTTATTTCACTACATAGTTTTTCACCTCAATCCACCTGCTTACTTCGCTTCATAGAAAAAGCAGGTGATGAAAATCTTCCCTGCACTTTCAGTACGTGTGAAATGCAAAGACTTTCTGTACAGAGAGGAATATGGATAGAGGGAGATGACAGTTTTACAAAGTAAATGAATGAGTGTACAACAGAGATCTTAAGTGTGGGCAGTGGGGATAATGTATACAGTAAGTGCAGGGCGTGTGCGTGTGCGTGTGCGTGTGCGTGTGCGTGTGCGTGTGCGTGTGCGTGTGTTCTCTCTGCAGCAGTGCTTACCTTGCCCATCCCCATCCTCAGCATTAAAGGAAAAATGCATCTTAAAAAGACCATCTGTGAGATGATATTAGGACTCAGAAAGTTTATATTGATTGGAAAAGAAGATGCAAAAAGCTGCGTTGGTCACAATCCGGTGAGGAAAAACTCACCGTACAAGCAGAAAAGCAAAGTTAGTTAGTTAGTTTGATAATCCCCAACTGGTTGTATCCAGTCTGGTCTGAAGCAAGTTAGTTTGCACATGCATGCTTTTTAAATATGTCTGTGTTAAATGCATGAAGGACTGATCAGAGAGTTATTACAAATAAGAGCATCAGCTTGAGCTCTCTTGTCAGGATGGAAGAGCTCAGCGCCTCCTCTGACCCTGGACATGACATCATGAGCAGAACTGTTTTTTAAATCATGAACACAGGAGAGAAAACAATTCAGAGCAGACTTTTGTTTCTCACTGTCTCAGGTCTAATAAAGCACACAACCACAATTGTATTTTTACTCTTGATTGTTTATAACTGCACATGTGGTTATTGGGTGAATCATTGTATTTTCCAATTCAAATGAAGTATGTGAAAAATGTTGAATTGTACTGCAAAGATCTTGAGTATGTTGGACCTGTCCCAATGGTGTGGGTGTGCAGTCAATAACACACCCTTGAACATGCCTGCTCTGTGGAGGTTGTCTTGGTCATTCACATCTAAAATAGATTTAATTGAATCTATACAAATGTCCGCCTTTCATTACCAAATTGATTATGTCGGAAAGGGATGATGTAAAAAAACAAGTGTTTGGATAAACGGTATGAAGTGATATTAGAGATGATGTGCAATTCTCTGAGGGTGGAGGTTTTCTTTAAACTCCATGGTTGCAGTTGTGTTAGAAGCACAGATGAACAGATGTGATTCCTCCCACAGTTAAACAATAATCTAATAATCTCAAAGACAGGGAGGGGGACGCACAAATGAGGGAAAAGAACAACAGACTGTAGATGAAATCCAAGGAGGGATCTGTGTAAAAAGGAACTTTTATTCCTCCAGGGAAATAAGATGGAGATCCTTTATAAGCCTACAGTAAATATACCTGAAGCAGCGAGCGCATCTCTTAAAGACACAATGTATTCACATTGTACCATTTCATTTGTTTTAAGAAATGAAAAATATAGAACTGAAAGGGATGGATGTAGACTGAAATCTTAGAGCTGATTCAGTACACCTGTCCCACACTGGGGTTGCCAGTGTGTCGCTCTATTGTATCTCTGCCAGGAACAACATCTAAATCACTAGGAAGTGCAAGGACCTGGCAGCACACGCTGTAGCTGTAGAGGCTTCATGGAAGTGTTGGGCCGATGATTGAATGTCTGTTTGTCAAGGAATACCTCCATTTATTTACCCACACCTTAAACCTGGGCTCAGGACCCTCACACATGCCTTGGTTTTAGTTCTTTTCAAACCAAGCATGGGAACAAAGACCCTTCTTTGTTACACTGGTTGAGTTGACGGGGAGGTTGAGGACCACATAGTCTATATATATATATGTATATATATATATATATATATATATATATGTATCTTTTATAATTATGCCAAGAATAATAAAGAATTACATGCAACACATATCGGTAGCTCTTTACTCTTTGTTCAGTTTTACTGTACTTGTCTCTGTACGGGACACACAGGGTGTACATTTACTCGTCCAGCTCTGGGCAAAGGGAACAAGTGTGTTTCCGCAAAGGACGGACTCTTTGTTAGTCAATTATAACACTTTCGGAGTCGAACCAACACACAGTACAACTGTGCAGATGTTGCACGATGGTAGTGTTAGGAGCTAAGGTTGCTTTCACACCTAAACTGTAAATGTTTTGTATGAATTCAAAAGCCAAATGATAGTAAATGTACATGATCAATGTGTTGAATGGGGCAGATGCCCAGAACATCAGACAGTGAACAGGAGTTCAATCAGGTTGCTACTGTGTGAGGCGGCAATCAGAAAACAACTGTCCCCTCCCAATATTACTGGACACGATGTCTTGTTTCTAGCTGTGCGTCATTATTTATCACATGAGGTCCAGTTGCAGACTAATAATGTTGGCTCTCTGTGACCACCAGAGACGATAAACGGATGCACACGGGGCTCTTCAGTCCAGCACGGCTCGTCAGTGGCATGTTTGCGGTGGTGGCGGAAGTATTCTGATCATTTACTTAAGTAGAAGTACTAATACCACACTGTGAAAATACTCTGTTACAAGTAAAAGTCCTGCATTGAGAATGTTACTTAAGTAATAGCCTGGAAGTATATACAGGAAAATGTACTTAAAGTATTAAAGGTAATAGTTCTCAATGCAGAAACATTTTCCCAACAACTCATTATTATATATTATATCATTAAACTATTGTCACTCTTGCATTAATGTAAAATGTTTACTGTTGTAGTTGGTTGAGGTGGAGCTCATTTGGAACTATTAATAGTTATTTTCATTATGTATCTGCTGATTATTTTCTTGAGCGATCAATTCGATTGATGGTTTGTTAGTAAAACTTTTGCAAATAGTGACACTTTTAAAATGTTAGTTTTGTCCAACCAGAAGCCTAAACCTCAGAATTATACGTAAAAATGTATGTAGAAATAATTTTAAAAAACAAAACTAATTCCTTACCTTTTATAAAGGTGGAACCATGAAATGTTTTATTTTATGAAAAATGACTCAAAAGATTAAAATAGTTGCCATTTAATTGACTTATCAAGTCATCTTGTAAGCCGTTCTACATGCTGTTCATTTATAACAAAACATCATATTTTTAAAACTTGTTATATGTTTCATAAAATCTTCAATTTACATTTAAATGTCACATAAATGTAAAGCAAATACTCAAGTAAAGTCAGTAAGTACAACACTTGAGTAAATGCACTTAGTTACATTCCACCACTACTTGTAACTTGGTTTATTTGTAATAAGTGACTGAACTGAACTTCAGGTGTGAAAGCCACCTAATTGTCAGTCCCAGAGTTCAACCTAGAAACCTCCCAGTCAAGTCTCATGACTCCTCAATCTGTATATGATAACAATGACTGCAAGAGGAGAAAATTATTTCCACTATGAGAAACCAATAGTTTGTGTCAGCAATGGATGCACCAAGAATATTTACGAAAAGTGTAAAGGCTGAGAAATGCAGTGACTGATATGAGAGGGAAGTGCAGTATAATATTCCCAGCAGCCTCTAATGTTACACCTTTTTAAAAAAATCTGCCGACATTTCCTGTCTTGGTCTCTTATCTTGAACGCTGTGGTTGCAAAACGGGAATTGCTGTGTCGTCTCAACACATTTTTACCAGAGTGGATTGGATCACTGGACCTCTGGGCTTGTGCTTCATCAGTACAGTCGATCAAAGCCACTTGAGAAGGGAAACATGTTTATGGGATTAGATGTGTATGAAGGTTTTGTCCCAGTGTTCGACATTAGAAATGCACAGACATGTGGCTGCGATCCATCCCTGATGATTTACTTTTAAAATGACGTAACTCCTCTGGAAATTTCTGAGCTTTGAGTTTTTTAACGTTTCTTTACATGTGTATCCATTTCCATATCCATATCCATGGGAGATCACCCTCCTGGTGTGCGAGCTATTACTCTCACCCGAACAAACCTAAGAACACTCCTGCATTGTGTATCTGTAACCTGAGAAGAGAGATACTGTGGGCGAAGCAAACAGGAAGCTATGGAAGAGATATAAGTGCGGGGCAGATACGATGAAAAGAGAGAGAGAGAGGCAGCAGAGGGGTATTCACAGACAGATGGATGGATAATGGGCTTATGACTCAAGATCCCCCAGGAGACATTGTTGTCTGTGTGTCACTCAACACTTTCATCACTAAGCCTTCCTCCTCGCTCTCCTTCTATCACACTTCTATGTTTTCTCTGCTCCTTTCCTCCAGCTTTCTGCTCCTGTCACATCCTACTGTACCCGATGACACATTGCTTTTCTATTCTGTCTTCAGACACCGAACACCCCTTCTCCTCTCCTCTCCACCTCACCTTCCCTTCCCTCCCTCTTGTTTTCTCGAATGGATTGTGCTAATGCCCATCATCATTCAATAATCTGCCTCCATCTATCATCCTTCCATCCATTCACTCATCCATCCCTTTTGACCATTGATTAATTGCAAATTATTCATTCACATTAACGGAACCCATCGGCTATCGGTCTGAAGACGATATTAGCCTCTGAGGGCAACGGCCAATATTTCTGTTTCTGTATTAGCCAGCAGATATTTGGATAACTGATATCCAGGCTAAGACTCCACTGTAGTTGGAGTGGAGAGACGACGTCTACGACCGGATTGATTGACAAGTAGAGAGTTTGCAAGCTAATAAAAAGTGAAATCATTGTAATACGATAGCCGATGGGTGCTGAGATTGTATTTCGGCCAGTGTATTCTGCCTCTTCTGCTCTCCACTCAGACTGTTAACCTACATTCAACCAAAGCCTGCTCAAATGTGATTGGTCGATCCTACTCTGACTACAAAAAAATCTCCTGCATATCGCATTCATTTGCAAAGATCTGTTTGTAGAGATTCGTTCATTCATTCATCCGTTCACTTTGTCCTTCACTGCTTATATGCTTTTCCATCTGTCATACAGAGTAAGGTGATTACATGAACGCTCACAAGAACATGCGTATCTGTTTCCCAGTCACAGTCTGATTAATTCAGCCTTTGATGATGTGAAGGAGGTATTAGGTAACGCTAACTATCAAGTCGTTGTCTGACTGCCTGTGTGTGTGTGTGTGTGTGTGTGTGTGTGTGTGTGTGTGTGTGTGTGTGTGTGTGTGTGTGTGTGGTGAGTGAGGAAGACTTTGAGAGAAAATACTTGTATTGCTAATGTTTCGACCTTTTGAGGAGCCAATGTTAGTTCACGAAGCAAAACCATAACAGCTGATCAACAGTAAACCAAGAGCAAACAGCTGTTTTGTGTGAGTGATCCTTACCATGAAAGACACATTTACATGTCAAATTATATTTAATAAACTTTAATAACATAGCACTTCTCTGAACAATGTTACAAAGTGCTTTACTAAAATAAATAAAAACCAGACCACGGAGACAAAATGAGAATAAAGCCGAAGGAGATAAGCACAGAGGAAGTAAAGACAATAAATTGAATGAAAAAAAACAACAACAACTGAAACAGTGAATGTTCTTTCTACGGAAATTGTCTAGTTGTGATTGCTATGTCTTCACCTGTTTTACAAAGCGGTGCTGCAGAGCATCCTGTCCTGTGGCCTGATATGGGTGTTCGGTAACATGCACAACCAAGATCAAGACGTGTTGCAGAGCATTATCAGCATGGCGAGTAGGGTCATTGGGTGAGACCAGATGTCCGTTGGTCAGATGTGTAAAGGTCTGAGTAAAGTGGAGAGTATCCTCAGTGACCCTCCTCACCCTCTACTCAACAGCTTCTAACTAAGCCGCCGGGGCGAAGGAAGGATCCTGCAAAGGAAAATAAGAAAAGCTAAGTTTTGCAAGTTCCATCAGAAATAAATCTCAGGATTCATAGTATGCTGGTGAGGGCTGTGTGTATTACTGGTACGGTGAAATATACTTATATTTATTTGCTGATTATGATCATATAGCAATCTCTATATATGTGTACGTGTGTGTGTGTGTGTGTGTGTGTGTGTGTGTGTGTGTGTGTGTGTGTGTGTGTGTGTGTGTGTGTGTGTGTGTGTGTGTGTGTGTGTGTGTGTGTGTGTGTGTGTGTGTTGCGGGGACTGCATATTTGTTTTTACTTTTTTGCATTCTGCTCCTAATAAAGTTTAACTTCACCTGCATCTTAAATAAGTCAACTAATCAACTAAATAGGAATAAAAACAGTATACATAAAAACCTTTAACAAATAGAAACCTTTCAAGAAGAGATTTAAAAGAAGGTAGGGACTTAGTGTGTCTCAGTTCAGTCGGCAGAGAGGTCCATAGTGTGAAGGGTTCTAAAAACAGAAGCCCGATCCGCCTTTGTCCCAATCCATGAGCTGGGAGTTACCAGCAGGGCTGCTTCACATATCTTAATGGTTGAGAGTGCACACACCAGGTCAATAAATCAGATATATTTAGGAGCAAGGCCTTGAGCAATAACATTTTTAAATCAATTTGAAAACTAACAGGGAGTCAGCGCAGGGAGGCAAGCACAGGGGTGATGTGAACATGCTTTGTCCCGCTAATGAGTCGAGCAGCAGCGTTTTGTGACAACTAGAGACAATGGAGGGTATAGTGCGCCGCAATTATCAGGCTGAGAATAGATAATTAGATAGATTATTTTGAGCTAGAAGAAACATAACTTCACAACATTTTTGACTTGATCATTGTAACAGAGGTTAGCATCAAATATAACCCTAAATTCCTAGAAGCCTGCTTAATATTATTTTTCAGATCGCCAAAATTTGGGGGACCAAACAAAATGACTCATCATTCATTTTAAAGACATTTTGGGACATCCAGGATTTATTATCAGAGAGGACTTTTGTGAGATTTGTTAGGCTGCTAGTATCTGTTGGTTTAAACGGTGTTTAGAGCAGTTTTTTAAATGTAGACACATTTTGTCATCTGCCAATTTTTGCAAGGGTCTGCATGAACTTTCCGCATGCATCCCAAAATATATGACCGCACAGAACATAGACTGTTTGCACATGTGAACACCCAATGTAGTTTAAATGCAACTAGAGCTGAAATGATAAATCTATTAATCAGATTGAAAATGATTTTACTTTTTTGATCATTAATTCATAATTTCAGTAATTTTTTAAACAAAAATGCCAAATCTGTTGGTTTTCTTAAATGTGAGAATTTGATGTCTTTCTTTGCCATATATGATTGTATATATATATATATATATATATATATATATATATTTATATATATATATATATATATATATATTTATATATATATATATATATATTTATATATATATATATATATATATATATATATATATATATATATATATATATAAATATATATATAAATATATATTTATATATATATATCAGTCACTTTACCGTTGTGACGAAAAGAGAGCTGAGCCAGAAGGCAAAGCTCTCAATATACCGGTCGATCTTCGTTCCTACCCTCACCTATGGTCATGAAGGCTGGGTCATGACCGAAAGAACGAGATAGCGGGTACAAGCGGCCGAAATGGGTTTTCTCAGACGGGTGGCTGGCGTCTCCCTTAGAGATAGGGTGAGAAGCTCAGCCATCCGTGAGAGACTCGGAGTGTGAAGCGGTTGGGATGAGGATCAGTACCTCAAAATCTGAGGCCATGGCTCTCAGCAGGAAACCGGTGGATTGCCTACTCTGAGTAGGGAATCAGCCTTTACCCCAAGTGAAGGCGTTCAAGTACCTCGGCTCCTTTACGTTGAAAGGAGCCAGTTGAGGTGGTTCGGGCATCTAGTAAGGATGCCACCTGGGCGCCTCCCTAGGGAGGTGTTCCAGGCACGTCCAGCTGGGAGGAGACCCCGGGGAAGACCCAGGACTCGGTGGAGAGATTATATCTCCTCACTGGCCTGGGAACGCCTCAGGATCCCCCAGTCGGAGCTGGAGGATGTGGCCCGGAGAAGGGAAGATTGGGGTTCCTTACTGGAGCTGCTGCCCCCGCGACCCGATCCCGGATAAGCGGTAGACGATGTGGATATGGATGGATATATAAATATATATATATATATATATTTATATATATATATATATATATATATTTATATATATATATATATATATATATATATTTATATGTGAATTTAATATATTTGGGTATATATTTGGGGTTTTGACTGTTGGCTGTTTGAATATGTCGCCTCTGAAATTCTATTTATTTTATATACAGTAATATTATAATGATCTCTTAATACTATTCACCAACATCTTATAGACAAAACGATGAATCGTTTAATAAAGAAAATAATTATTAGTGTGTGCGTGCGTGCGTGCGTGTGTGCGTGTTCACTTATATGGGATTACGTAGCATATTGCAAGGTTCCACAAAGACCCATTAACTCACAACTCCAGGTCCATGTATTATTCTAACCCCCACGGACACCAGAAGCGACCCATGTCTATAACATCCAGCTCACCAACTGCCACAGCCTGTCGACAATCATTTATGACGACCACCTGCCTCACAGTAAACACAACAGGGACCCATTTAAAGGAGACACGGTCGTTATTGTTGATTAGGAATTATTGATATTGATGTCTACTGAGGCTTGAATGCAACAGGCAATTGTCCCATAAATTGGGTGAAGAGCCTATTAGGCTGCATGAAATGACATCATTGTTGGCCTCACCCCATTAAAATACACAGAAGTCCCACTGCCAGGCCAAATGTGTGTGTGCTGTGTCTCTGAAGCGCTGCATTTTGCAAGCTATTGTTACTCCTGTGATTAACCTGAGCTGATGGAGTTGGATTGTATAGCCTTATATTTCCGGGTTGGATTCATGCCCTGAATGTTTCATTACATTGCTGTATAACTCCCTTGACCTTTTCCCCCTGGTAGGTAAATGGAGGTGCAGGACAGGAGCCGCTCCCCGTCCCGTAGAACCAGCCGGGTGGAGCAGGTGGTGGGACGATGGCTGAGAAGGTCTCGAGACCTAGGCAGCAGATCTCACTCTCTGAGCAGGTAAACCTCTGTTGTCTTATTCAAACTCACTAGTTAGATTCTCCACTTCATCTGACCTTTATGTCTGTTGACTGAAGAAGAGGCCTGTGTGAAAATATGGAGATTATAGGAAATCCACATTAGTGACCCACCAATTATATATTGTCTAATATACACAAATATGAAGTTGTTTACCACAGAACTCATCAAACTGCCAGAGTAGAAATGCAAATACATAATATCAATAGCCAATCAAGGGAAGATTCTGAATAGGTTATATTTCCTTTTTAATTTATGTCCACCTACTCCCCTCCAGAGACCGGGTTGCAGTGGATGGGAAGTCAGCAGAGTGCAGTGGCTCGGATCAGAGGAATTACCCCTTCCGCTTCATCCTTCAGATCCAACGGGACCCGGACCTCAACTCTCATGGCCTCACTCTGTCCTCCCAGACCCCCATCCTGGTGCACGAGGTCACCCCAGGTAAGATGCTTATTGTGAAATGCAAACCTAGAAGAGGGACAACGCAAAGCAACATTACAAGCAAGTCTTAGACTAGTGCAGACAAAATAGCTAAGCCCTTCTCTTCACCCCAGTTCCTGTTCTGTTCAGTTATAATGCTGATTTCTGAACTTTGAAGGTTATTTGATCATTTGTACAAACTTTGTTGAGTTCAAACATGGTTCTTCCAAACACAAATAAGTAACCTTTGCCCCTGAAAGCAATGCAGCACTTCTCAGCCTGGACAACTAATGAGTAGAAGAAATACAGTACTATTCAGTATATGGGAGTTTGCTGACACTACAGGTTTAGGTGAGCCCAGCTCTGTCTGGTTGGTACCTCTCATCCGCCCCAACACCAGCTCATGCTCCTTCACCCATGGAGATCCCATTCTACGTGCAAGTTTCCATTGCTAAGTTCTGCTTTGTTTTGGTCTGCTTCGTCAGCTGCTGCTGTTCACTTTGAAGGTGCTGGGTCCTTAAATGACCTGTCCCATCCAAGGGTGGGTTAGGGCTATACTGACAGACATGCAGGATAATCTTGAGAATATTGTACGAATACGACTGAAACAACAGCTATTAAGTGTTGTTGCAATAAATTCTACTGAATTGAATTGAGATACAATTTGCTTGTAAAGACAGAACATTAGGAATTTGTTTACTACTCTCCTCTTAGAGCGTATTTAACCCACTTAAATATATCTTAAAGTAAGCTTCTGTGAAGAGCTCTACTTTACAACATTTGCATGTGATGAGGCTGACAAGACCACCCTGGGGTGTTAAAATCAAATATATTCTGTTCTTTCAGGAACAGAGCATTCTCCCCATTGTATCTTATTATGCATAGAGCAAGTCTCCTCAGCAAATGTGAAAGTGGAGCTGTGCCAAACCACTGCAGGCCTCTGGCTGGTGTACAAGGCAAGTTGTAAAGAGTGGAAACTCCAGGAGACTGTATGCTCATGCTGCATACTGGCACACAAAATGGGATTAACAAAGGAAACGTACTGGGGCTCTGATGTTCCTAAAAGGAGAGGGACTTTTTTTTTTTGCTTAATTGAAGCTCTCAGGCAGCACTTCCTCCAAAGCTGTGTACCGCAAGAACAGTTATTAATTAACAGAAATTAATGCCTAATGTACTTTCTGCTCTGCTTACATTACATTACAGTTCATTTAGCTGACGCTTTTGTCCAAAGCGACGTACAAAAAGTGCAAACAATCATGAGGATACAACTCCGCTTAGTTGGGTAACATTGGGTTTAGGGTGTAAGGGGTGTGTTAGGGGTGAGGTGGGATATGCATACAACTGAAGGTGAGCCTGGGAAGCTTTACTTACTCAAGCTTAGGAAGTCCTCAACTGAAATAATTTACGAGGACACAGCACCTGGAGATGGACGTGTCACATGGGGAAACATGGTTTTGCACGATTCTGATATTGTCAATATATACGCCACTATTAACCCTTTAACACCTAAGCTTAAAAAGCCTCAAAATGTCCATCTTGAAGGTCAGAAAATGTCCTATGAGTAAGTGCTTTTGCCCATTTTTCAAGAATGCCTGGAACTTTCTATATCTGGCAGTTATTTACAATTTATTGCATGTTATAAGAGTGTAATAACAGTTAAATAATGCTCTGCTTGAGCATTGATTGCAGAAAAGAGTGACGTGACACTTATGGTCAGCCATGTTTTAAGATTTTTAAGGGGCTTCCTCTATTCACAACCACATAAGTTACTTACGGCCATCGTAGTTCTCACACGAGCCTGTGTGCTTTGCATATTGAATTATTCAAAGATGACGGAAATTGTGTTGATCCAAATGGCCGCGTGCTCCTCATATTTTGCATGTTAGCGTGTACTGTTCAAAATAGTGAGATGTCCATTTTAGAAATTGATATTTGTTTGTATTCAGCGTTAAGTCTCATTATTTTGTCAGTCAAGGGTTGAAAAGGGAATAAAAGGGTAAAAAATGTTTAAGGGTAAAGCGCCAATTGGCAACACAACATATGAGGTAATGACTATAAATAAAGAGGTCTCATGCACATCCCTAATGAATACTTCATATCTGAATGAATTTGAAAAGAAAGTTTCCATCTAGTGTATACATTGCCTATAGAAAGTCAACATACCCCTTTGAAATAGTTACTTTATTTGCTGTAAAGCCTGAAATCAAAACCCATTAAAAATATACTTTTTCCAGCTTTATTTACAGATGTAGCCTTACAACATCAAACTAATAAAAAACAAGTCGACAGTTCTGAAAATTAATACAATAATGAAAATCTAGAATAACAGGGTTGGGAAAGTCATCAGTCCCCTGATGTAATACTTCATAGAGCCACTTTTTGCTGCAATTACAGTCATCAATCTATTTGGATATGTCTCTACTAGCTCTGCTCACCTAGATTGGGGAATATTTGCACATTATTTGTTGCAGAATTGTTCGAGTTCAGTCAAATTCTGTGGTGAGCGGCGATGGACTGCTCTCTTCAAGTCCATCCACAGATGTTCTATCAGATTCAAGTCAGGGCTCTGACTTGGCCACTCAAGGACATTCACCTTCCTGTCCTTCAAAGAATGTTGTAGCCTTGACCTAGCTTGTGTCTTCCTACAGCTTTATCCCACAGGCCTTTTGAAAGCACTTTTACAACCATGGTGAATTATTTGCAGAATCATGCACAACTAGTAGTGGACTCCTCAAGAAACAGCTGGTTTGATTCTGAAGTAATCAAAATCACTTGAATGGATGTCAGGTGTGGGGCAGTTAGCCTGCTGTTTGATCTGGAAGTTGATTGGTTGCACATGAGCAAGTTTATAACGGTATTCTCTAAGGGGCTGATCACTTGACCAAACCAGGTATTTCACTAATTCATTTTTAATAAGTGTCCAGAATTTATTTGTACATTATTTTTTGCTTTGATGATGAAGGTTATAATGTGTACATGCAGCATAGTTTCCAGGGTGTAATGTGACAAAAGGTAACGATGTTCACAGGGTATGATGACTTTCTATCGGCACTGTATGATATGTTTTGGGTAATATTGGTGCATTCCCATGTTAGGAAGTTGTTCTTCCGACTTGATGAGAATATGTGAAGAAGATGTGTTGTTTATTGCACAGAGCATTTAAACAACACGTTGATAGCTTATTTATATGCAATACATCATTTAATTTAAAGTTTCTAACCATCAACCAAACATTTACTTTTGTCCGGCATGTTTCTGGGTAATATGATGTCCACTCATTGAGGGGCATTCATGTGAATTTTCCCAGCCGGGAACAAATATTTCCAACTATTCCGACACCACATGAATGCATCATATCTTTATGGTCTTTGTGTTTTTCACGCAAAAAGAAAACCAAATACACAACCAAAATACATCCAAATGTGTGTAGTAGGGCAATATATATATTGTCAAAACAATATAAAGAGTTCTATCGGATATATTTTTCAACATCGTTTCTATCGCTAGTCTAAATTCGCTCTAAACTGTACATTTTGCACTAAAGTTCTTCATTAAATGAGAAAATACTCGGTTATTTTTATTTTTCAAGTATTTAATCCACACAGGAGTAATCAAAATAGGCTTTACCCTGTGGTTATTTCATATAGAATATTTATTTATTGAATTCACAAAAAAACATGCTATATCTTGATGTATATCTTCATCCAGATATGAATTGACCTGTATCATGATAGCCCTAGCATGTTGCTATTAATTACTAACTACCTAGGTATATATATCTAAATAAAGAAAAACTATGTGTTTCTGTTCTTCCAACAATGTGAATGAACCAGTTACAGTGCAGAGTATATATTTAGCTTGTTATGACGCTGCATAGTGAGATGCATGATAAACGTGTTAAAGCTGATGACATGGTTTCCATAGCTGTACTTTATATACTACAAAGCAGAAAGGAAATCTGAATTAAAAAATGTCTGTGTAACTTAAATCCAGCATCGAGCATTAGTGCATGCTAAAACTGTAACTGCTGAAAATACAAAAATAAGCAATGAAATTAAACATTATACATAGATATAATATACTCGGCCTATATTTATACTCTGAAGTGCAGTTTGCTACTGAGCTGCAGAGACACAAGGATCTGAATCCCCTGAGGTCCATGGGCAGATTACCTCGCCTTGGCCTGTCTGGCTCAAGTCTGCTGTCACCATCTGCTTCTGCCTGTTCCACACACACACTCACACACTCACACACTCACACACTCACACACTCACACACTCACACAAACATTGCTCATGTCTCCAGTGGCCCCACTAAGCCTTGGCTCAGTTCGCCCTCTCTCTCTGTCTCTCTGACACGTGCTGCAGCATCTCGACAGTGAAACATGAATCCTTTATTTAAAAGATCTTCAGAGCGATCGGTGTCACCTGCGTCTGTGTTGACTGTTCTGTGTTTGGATGTAACATCAAGTACTTCTATCACAATTGAATAACTCAGAATTGGAAGGTCACCTGATGTTGTACAGACTGAAACATGCTGTTGATATAGAGCTGATGAATGTCTATCAGTATCCATAGATTAAAAAAAACCTATCCTTTAAATATGCACAATATGGGACATCATCCACGTGTTTGGAGCAGTGTTTGTGTTCGTTGAGCACAGGATGTGCAAAATCATCTCCAATTGACAACATCTACTGTCACTTCTGGTCACTACTCTCTTGAATTGTTCATATGTTCTAACAGTACAGACTGTACAAGGGTTTCCTTTTATTTTATCACACATAAGACTGCATCAAATGAAAAGTATATACAACAGACCTCCCCTCTACTTAAGGAGAAAAACAAACAATAACAAAAAAGTTGAAAAAAGAAAGAAAAAGCTATCATAATGTAGAAAAATACAATAAAGGACAAATAAAAGAACACAAAGAAGAGCAGAAAAAGAAAAAGAGAAATAACAAGACGTCATGAATTAAATGTGCTGACAGTTTCCTTTCAAAATGTCCTGAGGATAGCAAGCCCTTTATAACGTGTCATTTGCGGTTCCATATCTGTACAGCCCGATATCTGAGAGGGGACGGGCCATGTTACGTTTTGTAAAAAGGAAGGTGCAGATGTTCAACCTGTCCAGGATTATATGAATTAATGTGAGAATTAAATTTGAAGAAGTTGCTAAACGATGATGACTGAAATAATGCTCAGTTTCTGCCACATGTCTGTTCACTACCGCAGCGAATCCTACAGGGAGAAGATGTAGCCCCTATCAGTAGTTAATTGCGGGTGCTGAGCTGAGATAGATGTGAGCAATGGTAGAATGCTAGATGAGGCAGAGGGCTTGATATACCCTAAACTGTGTGTACAGTGATTATTACTGGATTACTAATAATGCAGAGCGGTGGGACTGTTAGGTGAGGAGAGCTGTGTGGGAAATTATGCATCATTGTGAGATGAAAGGAGATCACTAGAACAAGCTAATGCTTCATCAACCCCAGTAGCAGTATGAACGCAGGCCAATTGAAGAGCCTCAGGCGTGATAACACAAGGACACTTTGTGTGTCCAGGTGGTCCTGCAGATGGCCGGCTTGTCCCTGGCGACCAGCTCGTGAAGATCAATAACATCGCTGTCGATGACCTGACCCCGGAACAAGCTGCTGAAATAATCAGGTCTACACCGGCAGCACACACACACACACACACACACACACACACACACACACACACACACACACACATAAGAATATTAACACAAAATGCTGTCTAAAATGAGGCTGTGCACATCACGTCTAAGCTTACCAGCCTCCCTTTGTTTGTTTTTTTCAGGGAGTGTCAAGATACATTGACGATGACGGTCCTCAGAACGATGCTGGTGAGTCTACTGTATCTAACTAACCACACACACACATATGCGCACACACACTCCACAGAAACACACATTTACACATAATGGGATCTAAGGGCACTACAGATGAATAGGGTAAATATGTTAAGTAATAGATGTCACCATGAGACTTCCCCAAAACACATTGTTTTTGCCTGTGGTGTCTCGTCTCGGGTGATGGCTCATCCAACTCTAGCAGCATTTTAGAAGAACACTTCCTCTCGTAAAAACACACACATACTCAGTCACCTATGCGTGTACACATCATGCTTACGTGACATAGATGTACAGCGTCTCTATACACATGGGATTTTAAAGTGCTGATCGTCAACAAACCCATCAATCAGCATGTCAATGAGGCTTGAGGTCAAGCGTCCTGTCACCAAGGCCCTGCCACTGCATCAGTGTTAACGGTGACAACGCGTTACAGCCTCCACAAACTCAGATAGACACACACACACTCCATCGTGATCACTCAATCTATGTGTGTGTGTTTACTGTGTGTGTGTATGTGTGTGTGTAGGTCGTGGATCTCAATCTGTGAAGCTGACGTGTATGTTTGCACTAAGGTGAAGTAGATCGGTAAATGAATGGCTGCTGCTCAGTAATTCTCATCAGCGGCTCTGCTGATGGAAGCATCTTTACCATCTGATTCATAGCTCACAGCTCCTCCAAGAAATCTTTATTGAGCTTTCAGGAATTATTGTCATTTCGCAGAAAATATCCATCTCTGTCATGCTTGTAGATGGTAACAAAACATCTCAAGAATGCTGCACCACGGCATGCCTAAATGATAAGACTGTGTATATATCAGACTGTGGGACAAGAGCAGCTTCCTCCACTCACTGCTCGTGCAGTAATGAAACAACAATGTGTATCTTTGTTCCTGAGCAGCTGTACTGGAGACTAATACGAATGCATAATGGTTTCTCCTAAATGTAAATCCTTTAATAGAACCGCAAAGTGAAATAGTTTTACTATTACTACGTTAATGTATTTTAAAAAATGGATGCAGTCATCTTTACATCATATTCACGTGTCTCATTAATCTTCCTACGTGAACATCTTCCGCTGGACAGTGCTTGTGATGTTATAGAACATTACATTATATTTAATAATCAAAGCGTTTTCAATTTCATGGACATTTGGGTTTGATGTAATAGTTATATCGAACAGTCGTAAAGCTTTATGATTATGTCTTTAGAGATATTGAAACAGGCAAAATGATTTTAACTGCAAGACAAAACAAGGTATACAGATTATCAACCTGTTAAATAATAAGATGCGTTTGGTTCAACTTCATGCATGCATCTTTTCATTTCCCTCATAGATGCCACTTCACTGTGCTTGACTGAAAATATATTTGAATGCATTCAGTCCTCATTAAATAATTACAAAACATCCTACACCAGCCTGATGTATTGATGTGTTCCCTCCCAGGGCCCAAAGTCCTCGTTCATCACACCAGAGAAGCGAGCCAAGCTCCGGTCCAACCCGGTCAAAGTCCACTTTGCTGAGGAGGTGGAGGTCAACGGACACTCTCAGGTGAGAACATGGCCTGCAGTTATTCCCTCTCTTCATTGTGAGCTTATTATGGTCTGTTTGGAAGTGTTTCCTTCAGACACATGAGATTCATCATTAACAATGTGAAACCACAGTCTCATGTTACAGAGGACAGGTATGAACTTATTTAACGTTTGTTACATATGTTATATGCTGATAGCAGATGAATTCCACTCAACAACACTGAGCAGCAATACTTTGGGCCCCGTCAGGTCATCCATTAATACATAGGTGTCTTTAAGACCCCACATAGTATCTGGATAATAACACCAAATACATTTACACCTGTTATTAAGGGTTGTCCGTTCTCAGAGGCCTGATGAGGTGAAAAGTCAAATATTTCATTTGTGTAACAAAATATGTATTTTTCTCTTATTCTTTCTCATCTTGTGATATATCCCGGGACCCCCTGGGAGGGTCGGGAACTACTGAGTTTTCCTGTGGAGTTTTAGACCTCTAGTAGCGCTTTGGAGCTGTTTTTCTTGAAGACAGCAAGCTAGTAAACATGGACATAAACAATGGTGGATTTACATTTTGCAAATGTTTTATAAAGAATGAAACACTCAACACATGTGTTAGACCTTAAGGATACACACGATGCTTTTTATTATTGCCAGTTGTACCTTTTCAAAATGAGGGGAGATGTTTGTATCCCAGACTGTGCAGTGAGCACTCTTCCTCCCATAAGGCTCTGGTGTGTCAGAGTTCCCATCCTGCCAGCGGATGTGAAATTAGCTGCACGAGGAAAACCACAGAGGCTGGAGTGCCCATTACTAATCACTGAGAAAACACTGATCGATTCCTCATCCTCCTAATGTCTGTGATTAGGGGACAATAAGCAAGAGATTAGGGAGAGAGAGAGAGAGAGAGAGAGAGAGAGAGAGAGAGAGAGAGAGAGAGAGAGAGAGAGAAACATCATTAAAATGGAGAGGAAACAAGAGAAATGGAAGATGAGAGGGTGACACGGGAGGGGCTGTCTGAAATTTTAAAGCTCTCCATTTGAACTTCAAAGCATACTGACATTAATGTTGCATTACATCACAGTGTCTATGCAGAAAAACGCTTTCTAAAATGATAAGAGAACAGGGATGATGACTCACCACAGTGAACAAGCCGGCAGACAGAAACAGGCCAGATGATGTGAGAAGAGCTGAACTTCTCTCTCTGCTGTAATATGTCATTTCATTTTGGTGATTCAAAATTACAATCATTGTAGTTGTAAAAGCAGAAGTGCTTGTTAAATATATTCTATTTAATTCTATTAAAACTGAAATCCATGTGGTTAGGAGCATTTCCATGCACATGTTTTTATGTGTATTTTCAATTTGCACAAAAGTGGAAAAACAAAGAAAAATCGCAAAAAAGGTTTTTAAGCTCGGCTTAGATGGAACAGTTAGTGTATCAATAAAAGCAGAATGTGAACATGTGCAATGGAAACAGACTTAGCAAATAAATCATGACGCACACACTGCATGTGACTTGAACACCCACTGAATCTTCACTGAAGTGACTAAAAATAGCAGCAGACGGAAACATGAGATCTGTGCGGAGCGATGAGGAGACTGTAAAGTTCCTGAAACTAATACGTGACACAAACAGAGATGTCATGTCTCCATCATGTTGTCCACATGGCTTCCCCATGTAAGCTTCGACTGGCGCTCTTTAATTGTATCGGCTCATTGCTCCTCCTTCTTCTTCTTGGTATGGTATAACGGCACATAAGCTCCCCCAGCTGTTTATTACCAGACTCGTTACTAAACATAATGGTAATGCTTGGATATTATTTTGCCAATATTCTGGAAATGTGGTTAAATGTACACTACATTTGGATCTAACTAAGGTTTTCTGCCTTTATTGATATAACACATTGTCTTTATATTGGCTTCCAGTTTATTACAGAATCGAAATTCATGATTTAACTCTTTACTTTCAAAGCCCTTCATGGCCCCAGACCGTATCTTTGAGTTAGTGTCTGATGTCGTCAGGCAGGAAGCTGTTGGCTGTTTCCATCAAGATTTAAGACTAAAGAGCTTTTGTTGTTACTCTGACAAATTCAGACTTGCAAACTCAGTATCTTCTTTCGCTGGAAATGTTTTCATATCAAAAGGCTTTTGTAACCTTATTAAATGTAGGTGATTTATGTAACATGTATGTTTATATTTCTCTTCTTCTGTCTTTTCTTTCTTGTAATTCACTTTGTAATCTCTGGTCTTGACAAGGGTTACATTAATAAACGTAATCTTTTTCTACACAACAGACAAACAGACATGTTAAAGAAGCCATCCCATAAATCTACGTCTCAAACACAGAGACACAAACCGCTTTCTTTTCTCGTCTCTAACTCAAATCTCATATAATCCACTTGAACCAGCAAGTTTTACGATGCTCACAGTTTCCTCTGACCCCACCCTGACCCCACCCTGACCCTGTGTCTGCTTTGCAGGGCAACTCGCTGCTCTTCCTGCCTAATGTTCTGAAGGTGTATCTGGAGAACGGGCAGACCAAGGCCTTTAAATTTGACCCCAGCACCACAGTCAAGGTACAACCCCATAATGCAACCTACCATGTTATTTATTATTTATACCGGATACTTGAAAGCTGTAGCAGAGTTCAGGGGGTTCAGAGATGAAGCTGAGATTCCTGATGTGCTTATGTAACGGGACTATTCTCTGTGATTCTTAATCAAGTCAAGAGCTGAAGCCAATTGTCATGCTCATGCTGTGATGTAGTGTCACTGCTGCGTTGGGGTTTATAGTCCTCTGGCAGTCTGCTCGTTGTTCCAAAGTGCAGGACTGAAACCTTTGGTGAGTCAGCTTTTAGCTATAATGCTCCGAGCCGCTGGAACAGTCCGTCTGAGGATCTGACAGCTGCTGGAAGTGTTAAATGTAAACTTAAATCTTAGCTATTCAGCTATTCAGCAAGGCCTTTGAATAGGAATGGTTTATAGACATTAATTACATTATTTTACTTACTTCATCATATTTAGTCATGATTGGACTCAGTCATATTTTTGTGCTTTGTGCTATTTTATTGTTATTTTATTGTAGTTTGTATTTAACGATTTTGTACTATTACTGTTGTTTTAGCTTTTAAATCCATTTTATTTCATTTTCATCATTTTTATTGTTCTCAAATTGTTAAATTGTTGTTGTCTATAGTTTTTATACTCGACACTTGTTCTGTCTTATTTATGGCTTGTCTGTGAAGCACACAGGACAGAACTAACCTGTGTGAAAGTTACTGCACAAATAAAGTTTGATTGATTTATATTTAAATAAAACAACATAACAGAGAGTCTGATTTAAAATCTAAAATGGATGTAATTCAATCCATTTGTATTTGTATTATAAATACTGTACTTCATTTTCCCAGATCTGCCATCTCCTCAGATTTTTCCCTGCAAACCGCAGCTCAGCAATTTTCTGATGTCATAAAATATTGTCTCTCAAGATGTAATGTTCTCTGTGTGTCAGGACATTGTGATGACACTGAAGGAAAAGCTTTCTCTGAGCCACATTGAACACTTCTCCCTGGTGCTGGAGCAGCAGCACAGCATTACCAAACTACTGCTGCTGCATGATGAGGAGAGGATACAGCAGGTACGCACATTACACTCTTTTAAATGTCTTCTCAAATCTACATCTAAATCTACACGACAGCTACATTTGGCATGAATAGATTACCTAACAGGCCCAAACATAGGCACCAGGGAGGATGCTGTGGCTGCTCCTAGGAGAGCCACAGCATCCCCAAGACTTTTCTGTGGTTCATTTCTAATATTTACATTTATCTACGTCAGTTTGCATCTCTCTCCACTACTACTGTTGATTCATTAGTTGATTGGTTTGTAACTGGCAGCACAGAATCTGTGTGCTGCATTCATCTACAAAATGTCACTCAAAGAGACGCGTACCAAACAGGAAGAGACTCGACATGACCACCAAGAAATACAAAATCAATATTAAAAAGGGACAAAGGACCCTTTGCATGTCTGTGCCCGGGGCCCATTATTCGGTTCATAATCCGTCCATGCCATTTGAAAGTGAGTTTAATCTGTTACTGTACTAAAGTTTTTTCCTGCATTCAAAGAAATACATTTGAAGCAATGTGTGCACGTGTTTGTGTTCAGGTGGTCCAGAAGAAAGAGGCCCATGACTACAGATGTCTGTTCCGTGTTTGTTTCATGCCCAAAACCCTCCACACGCTGCTGCAGGAGGATCCCGCTGCCTTTGAATACCTCTACCTGCAGGTACTCTGATAAACTTCAGGCTGCAACAGTTCATTCTTCATATCACAAATCTGATTTGATACTTGTTCGAATGTGTAGGTTTTCTATTTGACCCTTAATGTGGCAATAGAAGTCTATTCCCAGCGTGTCCAAGCTGTTGCAAAGACAGCCGGCTCTCTTTCCGTTTTCCTCAGAGCCTACAACTAGTGACACATTTAGGGACCTTTTCAGACCATCAGGGAAAAAGCGAGAACTATATTGTATATTATATTGTAATTAATTCCCAATCCCAAATGATCACAGTCCACGCCTCTTCTTTGGGTCTCTCCCGCTGCAACCTACAGCTAAGCTCTTAGAGCTAGTGTTAGATACTTTCATTGGAAAAGAGTTGGCAACACTGCACAGGACACAGTACATTTTATTTTCACAGTTACTTCTGTTGTTCCATTTCTGCAGAACTTACATTGATACTCTTTGGTAAAGCGTTATCCTTTTCCAGTGTGGTTGTGTAATGGTTGACGCACTTCCTTTGTGTTTTCCCTGGTTGCAGACAGAATAGTACAGTTGAAACAACAGCTAATGGTGTCATAATTATATAGCCATTTCATTGTGCAATCATCTTTATTTCGTAATGATACGTTTTAGCAAAAAATCTAACCATATTTTGATTCCTGCGCTGTTTGCAGTCAGTTGTTTTGTGCTTACCAGATGCAGTTACCTCTCATTGTTGTGGATCATTTTTCCTCAACTCACTAGTACAAAAGTAAATGCTGAAAATGAGACGTAGCCATTAAGTACCAGCCACCATTTGTACTGTTGTGTACTGTTTGTGTGCGTTAGGGGGTGAATGATGTGCTGCAAGAGCGCTTTGCAATAGAGATGCGGTGTAACACGGCCCTGCGACTCGCCGCGCTGCACATCCAGGAGAGATTGGCGAGCTGTGGACAGTCCCCAAAAACCAACCTGAAGATGATCACGTGAGACACACGCACACATTTTAAATTCTATTTATATCCACTAAATGAAGCTATAATTAATACACCATTCTACTCCGAGTAAAGACCACAGAGCAAAGTGGGGTCTCATGCTGGTCCTACCTTTTTGGAGGGACAATAATAAATATTTATTAAACATGTTTTATTGAGCAGCGCCCTGCCTAACAGTCACACGGTTACACAAGTTATAGTCATAGTACAACTGCAGCCTTGTAGCACTCAGCCCTTTAGATGCATTTCAAGATTTGAAATTCATTTTCTAGTCTCCAAGGAAGGAAACTGTTTTGGGATGATGGGGATCCCTTTCATATTTAGTGTCATTTCACACATCCCAGATGTGGTTTCAGTTCAATAATAGTCCTGTAGACACAAACAGACCCTCTCAGTCTGTGTTTCTGTGTTTGCTCTAGGAAGACGTGGGGCATAGAGAACTTTGTGTCATCCACCTTGTTGAGAAACATGCGAGAGAAAGATCTGAAGAAAGCCATCGGCTACCACATGAAGAAGAGCCAATCACAGAACGACCCCAAGCAGAAGGGTCTGTCAGTGGATCAGACACGGATCAACTACCTGGAGGAGCTGAGTGATCTCAAGTCATTTGGAGGGAAATCCTTCAGTGCCACAATGATGGTAGGGTTCTAACTGCAAACTCTTTATTTAACTTTTGTTGATGTGGTTGACTGTTTCAATCCTCTCACCGTCTACAATTTCTCCTACTCCGTCTTTCTGTTCAACGACCCCTCCCTTGCTCCTCCAGCTTCAGGACCGGGAGTCCATGGTGACCTTGTTGGTGGGGGCGCGCTACGGGGTCAGTCAGGTGGTCAACCACAAACTGAGCATCCTGTCCGCCCTCACAGAGTTCACCTGCATCACACGCATCGAGCTGCTGCCTGAATCCGACAAGGTCAGCCTGGTCAAAATATACCTGCAGGACATCAAGGTAAGAGCAGGAATACACATGCACGCCTAAGTGAGTCTGATCTAAACTGTTTTCGGTGCTGTGTTTATGACTTAATAACTTGACAATTGTTTAAGTTACTTTTTACTGGAAAAAAAGGTTAAATAGTGTTTGTTGTTTTAATACTTATTTTGGCCACAAGAGGCTGAAGTGCACCACTACCCGTGTTTTAAATAGAACTAAAGTGATAAACAGGGTATTATGTGTTAGTGAGTTGTGTAACATTACAGTCATTTCTTTCCTTAAGCTCTGTCAAAACCTTTTTGTCCACCTTTCTCATTGATGAAACATTCTTTAGAAATATTATCCTGGCAAAACCTTTTTTACCTTTTCTTAAGTCATAAACACAGTATAGAAAACTTTTTAGATCATCTTTTTTTCTCTCTCACCTCCCAGGGCTTCCGTACAATACTGTAAATTAAAAAGTGTTTATACTTTGAAGGAACTGAATCAGCATTACAAGCACTGCTACATATTGGGGTTATATAAGTTTGCATAGTACTTAGCAATATGTTCACCCTTTGTGTGCCCAATTGTGATTATTTACTTTAAAATGTTTTTTCCTGACCTGTTTGCATTATTGTGTGTGCCCCCACCTGTAAACAATGTGCAGACTTCAGCATGAAAAGAAGTAGTACTGCTTTTTCATCAATATTATGACCCTTTTGGATACGACAGTATAACTGTATGCTAAGTGTTTTTCCACTGCTGAAATTGTCTTTCCATTCCCCCTCTTCACTTGTCTCATCTCATATCATCTCGTCTCCTTTCTCATACATAGCCCATCACATTACTATTGGAGTCAGCAGCCGCCAAAGATATGTCCTGCCTTATAGCAGGGTACTGTCGAGTGTTTGTTGACCCCAACCTCAACATCTTTCCCTGGATACATGCCTCCAAGAAGCACAGAGTGTCTGCTGAGGAAGGTACACATTTACAGTAATGTACAGATATAAAATGATACACACGTCCATAAAGTCACACACCAGAATGCTTTCTCAAGCTCTCTGAGTGCCTCAGAGGGGCACTCAGAGAGCGCAGACCTCTGCCAAGAACTTTTCTATAAGTGAAAAATAATGCATGTATCAGCCCTGTGTTTCGGATCCGCTCCAAAATTTTAAAGGTTCTTCTTTGGCCCATGCTTCACCCTTCCACCAAGTTTCATGAAAATTTGGCTGGACGTTTTTTCTGTAATCCTGCTGACAAACAGACAAACGAACCAAAAAATATAACCTCCTTGGTGGAGGTAATAACTGATGTCTTATTTTCATGTTGGTGTATGTTTACAGGTTATGTGTCACGGTGTGGCAGCGACTCAGACACCTCCTCAGACTTGGACATGGAAGCGCTGGTCAACAAGGTGTCTCATGATGAGAGGCCGTGCCCTCGTCTCAGATCCTCCTCAGACCCAGACGGAAGAAAAAGAAAAGACAGAAACAGAAGAAGAAATAAAGATGGCAAAGAAAAGGGAGATAAACCTTGGGATGAGAATAAAAAGCAAAAGGAAGAAAAGGATGCTGACACCGAAAAGGAAAGGTTTCCACTGGATAAGAATAGAGAGAGTAAGAATGAGGCAACACCGCACAAGGAGGAGACGGAGAGAGCGCAGGATGGTGGGCAAACACAGGCCGAGGTAAGGGACAATGATTCTGGGGAACGGTGGGAAAATGTGGGACAAGAAGGTCAAGGTGGAGAAGAGGTGCAAGCACCGGAGGAGCCGTCAGTATCAGAAGCATCTGATTCTTGTAACACTGACTCTCGTGTCATCACCAGCCCCTCAAGCGACTCCCTCGATGCTTTGGAGGAAGACGACCTAATTTCATGTTCTTCCTCCTCCATCTTCCCCAATGCTCCCTCACAAACTCATGCTAATAGCCTTTCTCCCATTCAGATTCATCATTACTCCCACAGGCACCTTCATCCCAACCTCCTCGCCCCACCGCCAGCTCACGCCCATCCCCTCATCCACCTCACAACTAACGACAGACGAGGAGGTGGCTGCAGGAGGTCAGGCGACGGAGACGATTCACAACTCCTCGCACCCGTCTCCCCCTCTCCCAGCCTCCACCGCGTGCAGAAATGTCCAGAAAACCCCTGCTCTGACGACAACTCCATGTGTTTTGCCGAGCTCTCCCGCCTTGTGGACTTCCTCCCGAGCCCTCCGGAGGCCAGCGAGGACGATGAAGATGAAGAAGAGGAGTTGAGGAGGAGGAAGAGGAGGGGGAAGATGTTGAAAGAAACGGGTGAGTATGTGAGAAGAGCAGGTGACAGAGGAAGCGTAAGCGCAGAGGGCAGTTTTAGAGAACATCCACTGTCCCCGTCCCCGTCCTCCTCCCACTTGGAGTTTGTGTTCAACTTCGACCAAAGCGACGCTCGCTGCTACTACAAACTCTGCTCCAACATCACCCCCGACAGCGCTCACGGCCTTCCCTGCCCCCCGCATCATAATGAGGGAGGAGATTGGGAGAAGGTGGAGGAAGATCCAGCTAAGGCGGTTTACCTGGAGCCCATCCCCATCCTTCAGCCACCACCTGGCTTTGGAGATAGCAGCTCTGACGAGGAGTTCTTTGACGCCAGAGATCGCTTCACCTCCCCTGAAGACCCAACCTTTGGGGGCATGCCAAGAGGTGATTTTGTTTTCATTGTGAAGCTGAATCTTCTGTCATTTTCAAGCCCTGTAAAGTGATGGAAACGCAGGCTGCTAATGCTGCTTTTGCTGCCACCTAGTGGTTAAATGTTAGATAATTGCCAGGAAAGTAGTAGATCACACTTAACTACTCTACCTGTAACCTGGATGGGGTCCTCTGACTTTAGTGTATAGACAGTGGTGGAAAGTAACCAAGTACATTTAATAGTACACTCAAGTACTGTACTAAGGTGCTTTCACTTTACTTGAGTATTTAAATGTTATGCTACTTTGTACTTCTACTCCACTACATTTCAAAGGAAATATTTACAATCGCAAAATATACTTTTTACCCTTGTACAGTTATCTGACAGCTTTAGTTACTAGTTACTTTAAAGATTAAGATTTTATAAACAAACTATGTGATCAGTTTATAAAATATGATTACAGATTAAACTATCCAACAGTACATAAATGTGCTACACCCTCACCAGCTGTCATCTTAAAATGCTGCCTACGTAATAAAGCATCAGTAATAATATTTCAATAATATGATGTATTATAATATAAACTCCCAACTGCCCAACAAGTGATTTTACTTTAATACTTCAAGTGTATTTTGATGCTAATTTCTTTGTACTTTGAATGCATGCCTTTTACGTGTAACAGAGTATTTCTACTTACTAGAAATGATCTTAGTACTTCTTCCGTGTGTGTGTGTGTGTGTTTGTGTGTGTGATTGTGTGTGTGTGTGTGTGTGTGTGGGTGGGTGGGTGGGTGTGGGAGACAAAAATAAGATTTGGAAAAGTTGTCTCCCCCATCTCCAGTGAAAACAACACCTTTGGTAGGGCTGTCACAATATCAGATTTCCACTACACCATTATCGTGTCCAAAAGAAAATATATTATTGCAATATCAATAAGAAAAGACAAATTTATCTTTAACTTTGTTTTTTCACATTTTGTCTCTTTTTTTACTCTTTTATAATTAATTACACTCAAAATACGAGTGTAGGGAGGTGGAGCGAGAGACTGTAATCATCACTGTACAGTTAAGAGGTGCTGGAGTCTCCAGACTAACTTTTAATAGTCCCAAAGTCAGTGTTAGCCATAAAAAATGTTACCGCTTTACTTTAAAACACACAATTCAAATGATTAAGAAAAAAATGGTTTGTAAAAAATTCTTGCCAGTTGTATTGTCAGCTGCTTGCAGCTGGTGGTAGGAAGTCAACAAGTCATCATGCTTTCATATCTATTATATTGCTATGAAAACATCTTCTAACAACTGTATGTATTCTCACCAAATATTACAAGATACATTTGAACACATAATTATAGTTATAATTTATGTTCGCTAAATTACTAAATAGAGCTTGAACGCATCATAATGTAACAAGATGCAGCCTCCATCAGCGTTAGCTGTTAGCTCCGTTATTTAGCCAAGCAGGACTGTGCTGTTCTGCCGGCTGCTAACAGCTCACTGCTAACGTTGTAGCTGCTAAGTAATTATACATGCACATAAAAATCCCGGGGGAAGATCTCTGTTTGTCCCAAACACATTTTCTATTGTCCCTGCTACCTGCTTCTATGTACTCTACAGAACACAGGAATAGTTAGTTTGTGAAACATATAAAGCTAATTTATATATACAGGTCCAAGTTTGACAGACATTTTTACTACCTTGCAGATATTCGCACAGAGATGAAACTGGACTTCCTCAGCACACTCAGCCTGAGTGACATCAGAGTCTCAGTGACAGACGCAGACAAAGAAGGAGAAGTGGAAGAAGATATAAAAGAAGGAAACGAGGAAGGGGGAGGCAGAGAAACATTGTTCCAGCTCAGAAAAAGATCCCGTAAGCGCCGTTCCTTCATGGAAACTGATTTCACCTCTAGGGTGTCATATCCAGAGCCAAATCCAGAAAAGCAGGACATAATCTCTAGTAGGCTTCGTAAGAACATTTTGGCAGATGCCAATGATGCACAGATGCTGAGTTCAGACCCTGAACCTTCAGCGCAAACCCAGAATCCCAGTCCCACTGTCTCCTCTTTGAATCATTCTGAAGGGGAAGCGGCTCAGCTCGAGTCAAAACCCATCCTATCTAAACCCCGCTTGCTTGGATCTAGCTCTCCTTGTGGTTTGGGGTCTCATGAGCAGACTAGAGATCCACAGGCCCCCAGGAGCAGGAAACATGAAATGGAAATGGAACCTGATGCAATGGAATCCAAATCGGTCACAGATCTGGTGAAGGCAGCATCTCCTACAATCACCGTAGTCCGCTATCGGGTGGATCCAGACGGGAAGGAGAGTGCTGATCGGAGGTGCAATGGAAAGGAAGAACTGGTAGAAGGGGAGGAACAGGAGATGACGGGTATGGGGAAAGGGGAGGGAGAGAAGGAGGAGACAGCAGGTGTGTCTGTGAATGGGCCATTCACTAATCATATGTTTTTGCCAGAAAGCACTGAGGAGGAAGGTCAGGGGGTGAAAGAGGAGGTGAGAGGTTACTCAGCGAGTTCAAAGAGACCACTCATAGGTACTGAGAGGCAGCCGGAGTCCAACACCTTGTCTACATGTTTGATAGACGTGAATAAAAAGAGTAGTAATGGCCTTTTAGGAGTGCATCTGATTGCTCTAGAGAAAAACTCATATGTAGAGAAACATATGCTTGAAGGTGTGTGTGAAAAGTCAAACCCTCAATCATACTCACCACCACCCCCTCCACCCTCATCGCCTCTACCTCCAATACCAGTTCTTCACAAATCCCAAAGTGACTGTTTTGTTAGGGGAGAAGACCGCAGCGAAAACACGGGAACCTCAACCAAAATGTCTTTATCTTATTCTGAGATGTCACTTGGCAAACAAAGTCACACTAAAAAAGCACAATTATATTTAGACATCACCACCAGTGTTAATGAGGATGACGCAATCGGTCTTGTTAGCTCTACTAGCGATGAAGTTACTGACAGCACCAATTCGGACAATGTTTTTGATGATGATGAGGTGAGTAACTCCTTAAATTCTATTTCAAGTAAGAAAGGTGATTTTGCTATAGCTACAAAGCATAGCATGAGTGCAAATTCAGCTCCTGCAAGTAAAGGAGAGTCTCAAATTACTATCAAATCTCTTACCAACACTGAAGCTCATTCAAGAATTAATTCAGTAAACTCTGATTATACTCGAGCTATAAGCTCTATCACTGCAAAGCTTGGAGCTGCAACAAGTGCTACATCTCCAACATTTAATGCAGGTACCAGATTGCCAAGTGAGACACTTGAAAGTGCTTCATGTTTAAATCAAAATGTAGACAAACCCAGAAGTGATTGCTCTATGCCAAGTGCTGAAGCCAAAGATGGTTTAGTTAGTCCTAGTTTAGTGAAAGCTAACACAGCCACAATATACAATCTCTCCAAAGCACCTCCTTCTCCGTCTCACTTCCTCTTCCAGGCCTGTTCCCCTAGCTTTATGGGTCGCTTATCTTCTTCCACACTAAGGGGTAAGATTCAAAATTTGCCCCTTTATTTATCGCGGTCCCAGGAAACCCTCCACCAAGCTGGGGTTGGGGATGTAACTCAAAGTTCTGCTAAGGACAACAGTAGGCAAGAGATCACCATCAAAGTCACGGACGTTGACGACACCACACAAACCATAGACTATGAAATGACCACTGCAGAATCAGTGGAGTCAGATGACTCGGATACAACAGTTACAGGATCCGAGGTGGACGGGGAGTTTTTTGTGAAAACAAACTCAGCAAAGAGTTTTCTTTCTGTGTCAGAAGTGAAGGAAATATGCTCTCCATTGCCTGTCCAGACTGAGCCCAAACTCCAACACCAAAATCAGCTTCCTTACACTGGACCTATCAAGAACACACCAGGACCAATAACGGAGCCTCCTGCTTCAATTGTGAACAGCCTCCAAAAAGACTCGTCAGGCCAAAAGATGGACACTCCTGGCCCTATAAAATATTCTCCAGAATTAAAGATTAAGGTCACAAGTCCAGGTGAAGACACTCCAGGTTATAAAATGGACAATCGGTCACGTTCTATCCCCCCTCCAATAGTGGTTACCACACAGAATCTAAATGGGCCAGGTCTCCCTTTCCATAGTCAGTCACAGAAAGTAAGACGGACCAGTAGCGACAGACCTTTGATGGGTCTTTGTAGGACTCCAGAGCAGACTTCAGACTCATCAAAAATACTTTCTTCAAGCTGCAGGGTGTTTACCATCTGTGAAGATCCATCACAGATAAAGAGCCCAGTTGAGGTGGGAACTACCCCACCCTTGAAGTCTGAGTTTGGCTGCACTGGCTGCACTTCTTTGCAAGTGTCTGTATGTGAGTCAGTTGTGGAAGGGATTCAGATGCCGCTGGATGCTTGTGGTTGCCCAACGGTCTACACCAACTGCTTCGGCAGTGGGGACAGCTTTGACGAGGAGCTGACTGTCTACGAGTTCTCCTGCCGCACACAGAGCAGCGGCGTGACCCAGACTTCTGGAACAGGTCTTCCTCTCATGACCTCGCCACCCGTACCCTCCTTTCTCTCCACTTCTTCCACCAACTCTCCCTCCTTTCCACACTCCATCCTTTTCTCTTCCTCTACCTCTGAGCTCAGCCCTCTCCTCTCACCATTGTCTGACGCCTCTGACTGTTTCCTGTCTCAAACGCACAAGGACACCATCAGTCGGCTAGGCCAGCAGCGCTACCCAGAACCCCCAACAGGTTTCCAAGTACTCCGCGTAGACGTGGACCAGCTCCTTTCCATTCTGGAAAGCAGCGGTGCTGACCGATCTATGGCAGGCCATGGAGGTCGACACCCAAAGGACACCTGCCCTACCCACTTTACAGAAAACAAGAGGGTGCTCCAGATAGAGGCACGGCGGCTGATGTCAGGCTGCCAGAAGGTTGTGGGGATTGGACAGAGTCCAGACGACATGCTCCACTCCCTGGCTGACAGTTTCCGGACCCTGGTGGAGTTGGCAGGTATATGCCTCTGGTTCTCTGGTTGCGAAAGGTGCGACCGGAGGAACGCTGAGGCAGTCGCAGGTCTGGCAGACGTGGCCCGTTCATTCAGGGACTTCTGTCTGGCCGCAGAGCGAGCCAGCAGCAAGCGCAGCTGCCAGGATCTGAGCACCAAGCTGCTAGCGAAACAGTGCACCGCGCTCACCGCCTCGGTCTTCTGCCTCACTCAGCTCTTCCGCACCCTCACTGCACTATGAGTGGACCTCGGAAGTCTTTTAAAATGACCTACAAGCTACCAAGGGCATGTAACCTCAGATACATGAGGTCACCAGTGAGCCCACAGCTGCTGCAGATGTGGGTGTAGCAACCCACAACAATAATGATTTTGACGGGCAGTGTGAGGTGAGGTTACCTCAGAAACACACTGGTGTCACTGAGCTTCATGACATCTCAAATGATCCCAAAAACTTTAAACATTATAGTGACAGTTTGAGCACGTACTGTGCAATCAAACAAAACAGTCAGCCAACAACCAGACTGTAGGGTGGTGCAAGCTGCTGAAGCAGAACCTGCTCACATTCCAGTATTGAGGAACTGATGTACTTGAATGTATTCTATGTTATCTATTATGTTTATTTATTTATTTAATGAGTTACTACAGTGAGAAAACAAGGAATGTAAAGACAAGGAAGGAATTTGGAAATGTTTACAGGCATATCTTTAGATAGAGGAGAAGTGGGCCTTTTACACACACACACACACACACACACACACACACACACACACACACACACACACACACACACACACACAAGCACACAGCCGAATAAATACAGAGTCAATCAGTATTTGATTCCATTCATACATTCATACACAGGCCTTTTGTATGACTGACTGCCCATGTTAAGATAAGATACACTGCAGTTTACTGACGCTAATATGTCTTCACATTTTCCAGGCTGTCAGTGAGGACTTATTTGAATGTTACTGTTTACAAAACCAAAAATTAAAGTGAGAAATTATTTGATTTTTAAATCCCACAAATCAAGCCTGAAGCGGTGTTTGCCATTTTATAAATCTAGTAGCAGAATGCTGATGTATGCAATTATGTGACTTCATGAAACAACAGTTTGGATGAGATACAGTCCTTTGCACAATCAATGTGTCGTCATTTTGTACAGACATTTAGTATGATTTATGGAAGTGTAATGCATTTGCTAGCTTTTCTCTTATTTATTTGTCAACACTCTCTTTCTCCACCTCCAGTTGAAACACTGAACTCTCCAGTGCATGATGATCTGCTCTTTTCCATACATCGTTTCCTTTTTTGCTATTCAGTACTAACATGTCCATTGAGAACAAGACTCTCCATTCTATAGGAGACTTAGTGAAACTTCTCAGTAGATATTTATGATACCTTACATAGTTTTATGATAATTTTAAGAATCTTAAGTTTCAAGCTATCTGCAAGCTTTTCAAGATCATAAAAACCTGCACGCCTCTCTCTGAGCTTTGTGGACAGTCAGGAAGGACAATGTCCCTTACACTAAGTGCATTATTATTACAGATTTCCCAGTATGAAAACAAATCGTTTTAAACCAGTGACTGAATATGGGCCCAAGCAGTGCAGGATTACAGTACGTAACACTGGCTCTCTAGCTTTACATTAACAGATGGAGATGACATCTGTCAAACTGAGCCAATCATCAGTCGACAGCTTGTCATTGGATTTCCTTGAACTCAACACATTGGTCACAAAATCATATACAACACTGAATAACGTAAAGCTTATTGTGAATAAGCTGTCGTATTACAGCATTTTCACTTGGAATGTTTCTTAAAATAAAAGAGATTGATGCACACTGGACCTGCATGTTCACTGGAGAAATTAAAGTTATCAGAAATAATTTCACCACTGCAGTGCTGGGAACACAATTGATTGCAAACAGTGTTTCTATATATTTATAATGGCAACTGAAACACTATTCGTTAACTTGTCGTGTTTTGTTCCCTGTGGTTGCTCTATTTTATTCCCAATTTGCAGAAGAGAATTTAATGACTTTTACTATGATCTCCATGAGAAAAAATTGCCCCAAACAAATGATGGAAAACTTTTTTTTAAATCATCTGTGCTCACAAAGCATGCTGTTATAAGCCATAAATGCATTGTTGTTTCATCAGGGATTTTATCTGTGAATGACTGAATAATGACGTCTGCTCTTGCTTTGTAATGCTCAACTCCCACCAATAAACAATGTCAAGATTATCTTTGTATGATTTCTTTATTGCTAAACAACCACTTAATTTGCAATTGTTGTTTAATTCTCAGCATAGCTAGAAAGTCTTTACTTTCAGAGATAACTGGACATGCATATAAAGTTCAAAAGTATTCTTCTAGCATATGCATACATGTCATGCAATGCTGACTGATCCAGTGAACAAAGCTTCTTACACAAGAGAAAACCCACTGAAGGTGGTGCATACTGTATGTAGGTCATGGTAACCCACTGAAACAGCCATCACTCCACATTTTGAAATAGGGCATATTTGTTTGAATCCTCTCTACTGCAAGATTGTTTCAGAAAAAAGACATTGTTAATTACTTTACACTTGTATTATACATACCTTTTATCCAACTAATTAGGTAGTGTCCATAATTACATTACAATACAACATTTATTAATAAAATCCAAACATACTTTTATCAAATGCCTTTTCAAAATTGGAAACAAAAAAAATTAAACGTGTGTTTTCATTTAATTATTTTTCTGACATCTGGTTTTTCATTTGTTGTGCACAAGAGCAACATCGTGCCTGCTCCTTTTACATCAAATGTTCCTGATTACATATGCATAGGTGGAGGATGCCCCTTCAGCAGCTTAAATGCGTATGTCACTAAATAAAAATGTTTTTTGTATTTATATATATATATATTATGTTGACTTAAAATTCAGATAAGATAAAGTGCTTAACTCACAGAAAGGACTACACATTATGAAGAAAGGGAAAAAAAAAATTGAGCCATCTTGGGGTAGCGGAAACGCTGCCATATGGAATTAAAGTTTCAGTTTCTGGCAGAGCATATGTCACTTTCCCACCAGAACACTTGAACACAAAAGGGAAAAACAACAACCTGCAACATGGCTGCCATTAGTAGGGGAAACTGCAAAAGCGACAGTAAAACAGACGATTATCGGCCGGAACATGACAGCTTTCCTTACAACTTACCAAAGAACCAGTGGTCAATGGACATTGACATGTGGCAAGGAATCGGGTTTCGGGCCTGAAGGCTTACAAATGCTTGGTCGTACTTCTAAGCGGGATCTGTTTGAAAGTGACACCAATGGTTATTCTGGTAGTGTGGACAGGTTTGTACATATACATATTTCAATTTTATTCCACCTTTTTATTTGTAAAACTGTAAACTAGTTTTGTTTGTAGCTAACACTATCTAGCCCCCCGTTTTGCCCGAGGCATACAGAGTTGCATATTGAAAGGCAGGCTTATAGCAAATCTTAACAGCGACAGTGTAATTGTTCTAAATTGTTCTAAAATGTACTTCATCATGATAATTTAAAGCAAATAAAGTTGTCTATTTCCACTTGAATAATGGTTCTGTCAATTGCAGGCTGTTAATGTCACTGGTATTTCCATTGGCACTGATTTGTCATCCACCTGTGATACCCCCATATCTCAGGTAGTGTTCTTTACCAGAAGTTGTTCTTTCCCCTTAACAGCAGCTCAACAATGAGCTTTTGTATCAAATTTGTTTTCTTGGCCTGTTCATACCTTTGCATAGCAGTGTGATCGGTGTCGTTCAACTGCACTTATTTATCTACCTGTTTCATGCAGATGTATGGGAGCGGTAACCTGAAACGTGTGGGTGTGATTCTCCAGAGGGGGATTCTGATTCTGCTGCTGGCCTGTTTCCCCTGCTGGGCTATCCTCATCAACAATGAAGCTCTCCTCTCGCTGTCAAACAGAGCACAGAGGTCGCCAGGTCAATGGTGAAGTATTTTGGGTTATTTACTGATAGCTTCATATGTTACATATCAATAATATACCGTTTGTTGATTCATTACTACATGTTTTTTTACATACATGTTGTTTGTTCATGGCAGTCTTGCTCATGATTTCCTTCTGCAGGCAGCTTTTTATTTACCAGCTGCTAGAGAAGTATCTCTTTTAAATCAGGTGCAGTCTCTTGACAATAATCGTGTTATTCTGTACAATATTTTCATCCTGTCATCATGTCTTTTACAGCGTGGTGATTGATTCCCCATCTCCAGTACGCTCATGATTTGTCTTTCATGCTGGATGCTTGGAATAGGAGGACTCTTGACCTCTGTGATAATGAGGTTTAGCATGGGGCTCAGTCCATAGCGTACCAGCTGCGCCTTACAATTTATGTAATTTCTCTCTTTTTTCTACCTTGAAATTAGAGACACTAATAGTGTGTTGGTGATTCCTCCCATGAAACGATCATTTCAGATGTATAGCCATTGTAGAAGCTAAGCCAACGCTTTAAGCCACTGGGGTTCCGCTTTCTTGCTCTAGTTGACGCACTTGTTGTTGTGCCTGCTGAATAAAGATTCCGATTCCAAACATTTGCAATTGAACATTCAGTCCGTTTATTTCTTTTTCTATCAGCAAACATACCATGACATTTAGACACACAACAGGTTAGCCTGCGGGAGCAAACGCTACCTTCGCCAACTTGTATGTGTGTGCGTGTGTGTGTATGTGGTCAAAAACTGTTTACGTTCCGGCGGAACACCACCGTCAACAAACATTGGATCCTACTTATAGCAGGAGTGCTAATTGGCTCCTATACACCGGCCCCTAATTGTTAGTACAGGTGGAACAAACAATTTACTGCAAACAATAAAAGGAGCTAACGGTAAAAACATAACTTTCCAGACATTAATTAAACAATCTACACTTCTTGTACTAAACAAAGTTTAGTTACAGGTCTCACAATAATGTTGGTCTTGGTTTGCAGCTTGACAGAGCGCACAAGACCCCTTTTGTCTGGAAAAACCTCCAATACTTTGCTGAGAGGCCAGGAACCACGTGGAGCTGAAGAATCCATGATGACTACAACATCTTCAGCGACCAAACTCCTTTTCCTTTGATTCCACTTCTGCCTCTCTTGTAGTAACGGCAGGTATTCCCGAACCCACCGCTTCCAAAACAGATCCGAGATGTATTGAACTTGCGTCCAGCGACGTTTCACATACATGTCAGATGGCTCAAACAATCCTGGTGGGAGAGCCTGTTTTCCTTTCAATAGAAGAAGATGATTTGGTGTAATGGGTTCGAAATCATTTAGATCGTTGGACAGCTTGGTGATTGGACGATCGTTAAGAATGGCTTCTACTTCACACATGACTGTGTGTAGTCCATCATCATCCAACATCTGCTGGTGCAAGATTGAATTGAGAATGCGCTTTACCATGCGTAGCAAGCGCTCCCAAACACCACCATGATCAGATCCTGCTGGGGGATTGAAACTCCATTCAACTCCTGCTGAAATAAGAGCTCCTTGAATCTTCCCATGATTCAACGCAGCAAGAGCCTCTCTCTGGTAACTGGTAAGGTTGGGACCTTGAAACAGTTTGCAGTTTAAAGATGTTCCTTTAAATGTAGCACCACAATCAAAGACAACTTGGAGAGAACCTTTTCTGGGATGATAGACACTGTGGTGTGGGATGTACCTCAACTTTCCACTGTCACACTGCTGCTGAGGTACCTGCTCATGCTTTCTTAATAACCCCATTTAGATAGCTGACATATTCTTTGTGCAACTGTGGGTTATTCACAAACTTTCTCCTTAATCCAAGTAGCCTTTGCTTTGCCACTGCAAAGTTGTTTGGTAGAAGGACATCAGGTTTCTTAAGGGGCAACTTCAGGCTGTACCTGTCGTCCTGTAGTGTTGCAGACTCGTTCATAATTTCCATAAATCTGTGTTCTTCCATCGACAGGGCTTTGTCCTCTGAGGCTTTTTCATTGAAGTCATGATTATACAGACTGTTCAGCATGCGCTCCAAGTTGATTACAGAGATCCTATTCACCACAACAGAAGATACCTCCATGTCAACATTGCTGCCATTTCCATTTCCATTTAAAGGACCATTGATAACCCATCCTAACACTGTTCTTATAGCGTATGGGCTATCTCCACGGCTGTTGACAATTTCCCAAGGTTCCAATATCTTGGGAGCGTTGGTTCCTATCAACATGTCAACATTTGCCTTTATGCTGGGGATATGAATTTTGCTCAAATGATTCCACCTTTTCACATCTACAGCAGTAGCAATGTTGTCTGCAGTGACTGGCATTTGCTTCTGAGTGAGGACCTCTGGGAGAGGATAAAAGTTATTTTCCTCAAGACCAGATTCCTCCATCCCAAATAAGGAGTATGTCACGTCTGTGCCTGAACTCGCACCTGCCACGCCCCCCTCTGTCTCCACTCACTCACCTGCACTGCATCCACAATCACCGGAATACTGATTGCCAGCACCTGTGTTCACAGCATAAAGTCTCCTCACTCCCTTCACTCTGCATCTGGCCTCGTACAAAGTGGACTAAACCCCATGGACTTCCTCCCCAGATTCTGCAACACGATTTTCCTGCCTTTTGCCTTTTTGCCCGTCTGTCTGCCTGATCCCGTTCACTGTGCTTTTACGCCAGTCTCCTTATTTTCCAGTGCTTAGAGCCTGAGTATTCCTGAGTTCCTGATCCTTGTGTTCACCCCTCCCCTGTCTGTATGGTGTTTCCATCTGCTCGCTGGCTGAGCCTAATAAACTATTGTCAATTCCATCTCTGAGTCCTGACGTCCGTGACAGAAGGCCAGATCTACAAAACGATGGATTCAGCCAGCGGAGCCACCTCCGCTTCCTCTGTCACCCCCGCTCCCACCGCCACGGGAGACCCGTTCCAGGGTCTCGTCGAGGAGATGCGTCGCGGTCTCCTCGCCGCAGTCAACACCATGCCCGCTCCAGCGCCTGCTCCTGCCCCGGTCGCCCACACCGACCGAGCCGTGCGACCGCCTCCGTTCACCGGGACCTCCTCATCTGCGTGCCGCGGATTCCTGTTCCAATGTGACCTCATCCTGGAGATGGAACCCAATCGCTACCCCACCGAGAGATCAAAGGTGGCGTTCGTCGTCTCTCTACTCCAGGGGAGAGCACTCCAGTGGGCAGAGTCCGTGTGGCAGCAGAGCGGGCCCATCACTGCTTCCTATGCTGCTTTTGTGCAGCACTTCAAGGAGGTCTTCGACGCACCACCAGGCGATACTTCGACGCAGGTGCGCCTTCTCCGACTTCGTCAAGGCCGTACGCCGATTTTGGAGTATACCCTGCAGTTCCGCACGCTGGGGGCCGAAAGTGGCTGGAACGAGGCGGCCCTGTTGACCGTCTTCAGGCAAGGATTAGAGCCAACCCTCCGACTCCATCTCTCCGGTTATGACGACTCGGTCGGGCTGGAACGTTTCATCCAGCTCGCCATTCGGGTCGCCAACCGCCGTGAACATTGCCTACAAGACCAGCCACTGCATACTGTCCAGTCCCGAGCGCTGCCCACCGCCCAGTTCCCTGCGCCAGCCCGGTACCCCGCCTACCAGGGAGAGGAGCCTGAGCCCATGAGCGTGGACTCCCTGAGACTCACCCCTGAGGAGAGAAGCCGCCGCATCACTCAGGGCTTATGCCTTTACTGCGGAGCGCGAGGACATGTCGTGGTGACATGTCCTCTACGACCCCCACAAGCCCGGGTGAGTGCGTTTCAAGAAGATGTCTTTGTCTGTAAACCTCTGTTGGTCCCGGTAACCCTGACTACTCCCTCTGGTTCCTTTCCAGCCAAGGCTCTCATCGACTCGGGGTCCGCCGGCAACTTCATCTCCGGGGCTCTCTGCCAGCAGATAGGTCTGCCTAAGTCCTCGAGCCCCACTTCGTTCTCTGTCCACACCATCACTGGTCGCCCCCTCACTAAGCAAGTACGGCACCTCTCCTCTCCAGTCCTGCTCGAAGTCGGCCTTTTCCACAGGGAGCAGATACAATTTCTCCTACTGGAGGGGTCAACTGCTGACGTCATCCTCGGGCGACCCTGGCTGATCCTGCATTCTCCATCGCTGTGCTGGGAGACGGGAGAGGTGACTCGGTGGGGTCCGAGATGCTTCGGCCGGTGCCTGCCTGCTGTCACTCCACGCCGCACTGCTGCACGCCGCCATTCCTCACGCTACGCACCTGTTCCTGCACGTATTGGCCTGCACGCCACCTCCATCGAGAGTCCCGTCGACCAGGTCAGCCTTGACATTCCTCCTCGCTACTCCCAGTTTAAAGATGTCTTCTGCCCGCAGCGCGCAGCACACCTCCCCCCACACCGACCAGGGGACTGCTGCATTGACCTGCTGCCCGGTGAGCCTGTGCCTCGTGGGAGAATCTACCCCCTCGCTTTGCCTGAGCTGAAGGCCATGGAGGAGTACGTGACTGAGGCTCTTCAGCAGGGCTACATTCGTCACTCCACCTCTCCGGCTGCTTCTAGTTTTTTCTTCGTGAAGAAGAAGGACGGTGGACTTCGGCCCTGCATTGATTACCGTGGTTTAAATAAGATCACCATCAAGAATCGTTACCCTCTTCCCCTCGTTCCATCGGCTCTGGAACAACTGCAAGGAGCACAGATGTTCACGAAGCTCGACCTCCGGAGTGCATACAATCTGATCCGGATACGTGAGGGGGACGAGTGGAAGACGGCCTTCATCACCCCTAGTGGCCAATACGAGTATTGCGTCATGCCCTTCGGGTTGGCCAACGCCCCTTCTGTGTTCCAGGGTTTTATGAACGAGGTGTTCCGGGAGTATTTGCATCGGTTTGTGATAGTGTACCTTGATGACATCCTGGTCTACTCTCGGAACGAGACCGAACATTCCCATCATGTGTCCCTCGTTCTTCACAAGCTCCGTAAACACCACCTCTTTGCCAAGGCTGAGAAGTGCTCCTTCCACTCTGATCACATGTCTTTCCTAGGGTACAACGTCACTGCCTCCGGAATCAGTATGGACGAGGGGAAAGTGGAGGTCATCAACACCTGGACCCCACCTAAGACGGTAAAAGAGCTACAACGATTCTTGGGATTCGCCAACTTCTATCGCCAGTTCCTAAAGGGCTACAGCCAGATTACTGCTCCCCTGACCACACTTCTCCGAGGTAAGCCGAAGTCCCTGTTATGGAACCCTGAGGCAGCCGCCGCATTCGCCCTGCTGAAGAGAACCTTCATGTCCGCACCCATTCTCGCCCTGCCTGACCCCAGCATTCCGTTTCTAGTGGAAGTAGACGCCTCCAGCACGGGAGTGGGTGCGGTGCTGTCTCAGCGCTCGGGCGTTCCACCTCGTCGCCATCCATGCACCTTTTTCTCAAAGAAGTTCACCCCGGCGGAGCTAAATTACGATATTGGGAATCGAGAGCTCCTGGCAGTAAAACTAGCGTTAGAGGAGTGGCGACACTGGCTAGAGGGGGCGCGTCATCCTTTCGTCGTGCTCACAGATCATAAGAACTTAGAGTACATACGTCAGGCACGTCGTCTGAACCCCCGACAAGCCAGGTGGGCCCTCTTCTTCACCCGATTTGATTTTACCCTCACGTACCGTCCAGGACCCAAGAACATCCAGGCGGACGCTCTCTCTCGCATCCATGACGCGCCGGAGTGCGTCGAAGAGCCGGAGGGCATCTTACCATCTCGCCTGATCGCTGCCCCGATCATATGGGCCCTGGACGAACATCACTCAAGCCCAAGTCGATGATCCAGCTCCGCCGGGCACCCCAGCCAATAAGACATACATCCCAGCCACTCTGCGAGATCAGGTAATGGAGTCTACTCACAGCTCACTGGGCACAGGTCACCCTGGGGCCAATCAAACCCTTTCACTCCTGCAGGAACGCTTCTGGTGGCCAGGCATGGCTAAGATGGTCAGAAGGTTCGTAGCCGGATGCGCGGCATGCGCCATGGCGAAGACTCCTCGCCAGTTACCAGCCGGCAAATTACAACCTCTGTCCATTCCCCAGAGACCATGGTCACATCTAGGCGTAGACTTCGTCACAGACCTGCCTCCATCACATGGGTTCACCTGCATTTTCATTATAGTAGATCGTTTTTCAAAATCCTGTAAACTCATCCCTTTAAAACGTATTCCCACAGCTGCCGACTCTGCCTCCGCCCTGTTTGACCATGTCTTCCGCCATTTCGGTCTACCAGAGGAAGTGGTCTCGGACCGTGGACCACAGTTCATTTCCCGGTTCTGGAGAGCCTTTTTCTCGCGCCTAGGTGTGACCGTGAGCCTGACGTCTGGTTACCATCCACAGACCAATGGGCAGACTGAGAGGAAAGTGCAAGAGGTCAGCCGGTATCTACGAACCTTCTGCCACAACCATCAGCACAGCTGGAGCCAGTTTCTCCCTTGGGCCGAGTACGCACAGAATTCCCTCCGTCAGGCCACTACGGGGCTCACCCCTTTCCAGTGCGTACTCGGTTACCAACCACCACTGTTTCCCTGGACTGTGCGAACCTTCCACAGTCCCCGCTGTTAACCACTGGTACCAGCAGAGTGAGAGGGTCTGGAACGAGGCACATCACCACCTGCAGAGGGCAGTCCGACGCCACCAACGCCAGGCTGATGTCCGACGGGGACCTAACCCCGCCTTCTCCGTCGGGCAGAAGGTTTGGCTCTCCACCAGGGACATCAGGATGCGACTACCCTCTCGCAAGTTAAGTCCTCGCTTCATTGGTCCCTTTCCCATTATCAAGCAAATAAATGCGGTCGCCTTTAAGCTCCAGTTGCCACCTCACTACCGTATACACCCAGTATTTCATGTGTCTCTCCTGAAACCGTATCACCCTCCAATCACTTCTCCCTCTTCTCCCTCAGAGCCTGGCGTGAACGAACCCCCCCTGCCGCTCCTGCTGGAAGAGGGTCCCGTCTACGCCATCGAGGCCGCCTTGAATACCTCATCGATTGGGAGGGCTACGGTCCTGAGGAGAGAGCCTGGGTCCTTCGTGACGACATCTTGGACCCGGCCCTCCTCGAGGTCTTCCATCGAGACCACCCGCACCTCCCAGCACCCCGAGGTCGTGGTAGGCCGAGACGACGACTCCGACGTCGGGACCCTCGGCCCGCTGGAGCGGTCCCTGGAGGGGGGGGTAATGTCACGTCTGTGCCTGAACTCGCACCTGCCACGCCCCCCTCTGTCTCCACTCACTCACCTGCACTGCATCCACAATCACCGGAATACTGATTGCCAGCACCTGTGTTCACAGCATAAAGTCTCCTCACTCCCTTCACTCCGCATCTGGCCTCGTACAAAGTGGACTAAACCCCATGGACTTCCTCCCCAGATTCTGCCCGTCTGTCTGCCTGATCCCGTTCACTGTGCTTTTACGCCAGTCTCCTTATTTTCCAGTGCTTAGAGCCTGAGTATTCCTGAGTTCCTGATCCTTGTGTTCACCCCTCCCCTGTCTGTATGGTGTTTCCATCTGCTCGCTGGCTGAGCCTAATAAACTATTGTCAATTCCATCTCTGAGTCCTGACGTCCGTGACAGAGTAAGCTGGAACGACCTTTTTCTGTTCCATGGTTTTCAGAAGAAAATGCCTTCTTTTTCCTGTAATATTCAACTTCTGCATGAGATCTTCTGAGCAGAATGTAGCTGAACTTCCCGGATCCAAAAACGCATAGGTCTGAATAACCTCACTTCCCTTAGTCGATTTGACCTGTACCGGAATAATTGCTGGATACAGCGATCCTTTCCGGCCCCTGTACGCCCACATTTCTGAGCGGAAGTTTGTGATTGAGTTCCTTGTTGCTCGATTGTTGTTTTCTTTATATGGAGTGGGATGATGTTGTTCACAAAATTCACATTTCAAGAGTTCATTACAGTCCCGACTTATGTGCCCATACACAAGCATCCAAAACAAATTCCTTTCTCCTTTAGAAAGTGAATCTTGTCTCTGTGCTTCTTTTCTTCGAACTGTTGGCATTTGTCCAAAAGGTGAGTGTGGGAACAGCAATGACATAACAATCTTTCCTGTGGCTTTGAAACATTTGTCGTTTTCCTTCCAACACAATTTGTTGGTGTTACTGTTGTTGCAAAACTACTTCCTTTCACTCTGTTACTTGATTTTGGCTGGAACTTGTTGGAACCAACTCTATTTTGTGATACATCTTCAATGTTTCCAAAGATCTGGTCAGCAAGGACTCTTATATGCTTCTCAAGGAATTCAACTATGTCAATGAAATGAGCCATGTTATTGGAGGCTTCCATAATGTTATGAGTTATGGTTCTCCATCGTTCCCTGAGCTTGTACGGCAATTTGGAAACGACCATTCTCATATTGGACGGCATATCCAATTCCAGCATGTAATGAAGCTCTTCCATCCCATTTCCACAGCCACGCAGGAATAAAGCATAGGCTTGTAGGGCTTTAACATCTTCAGCCTTTGTTATTATTGGCCATGCTAAAGCCTTACCTATATATGCAGTGGCGAAAATGTTCTTTTAAAAGACCCTTTGCCATGATGTAGCCACATTCCGGAGCCATGTGCTGGCAGCTACGAACCAATTCCTGCGGCTGTCCTCTTGTGAATTGTTCCAAGTAGTACAAGCAGTCGGCTTTGCTTGTTTTGCTCTCCACTCCTTGTTCAAATGCTTTTATGAAAGCTTTATATTGAAATAGATCTCCATCAAATATAGAAATGTCTCATGCTGGCAGAGACTGTAAGCGTTGCTGGTGAACAAGTTCAGCTGTTATCTCATTCTGCTTGTGCATGATAGCGACAAGATCTCCAGATGGAATTTGATCAGGTTATGACGATTTTCCTGTTGCATCATGTGTGATGTTTGCCCATGTTATATGTTGTTGTCGCATATATATCCACCCAAGAGCAAACATAAGGGAGCTTGGAAACCTACGTTCTGGTATGGTATGAAAGCTAATGTTGGCACAAAGAGCAAAATAAACTCTAACGATGTGCTGGAGGGTTTCAGATGTGAAAAACAGTTTTCAATAGCTTTTACTTCAGGTTTGATATCTCCAATTTCAGGAATGTCATTCTAGAACAGAGAACCAATCGATCTGACAGTGGTCCTACCTCTGTGGTCAATATGTTTGAACCCTCCAGAGCTAGGAAGAGCCCGGAGCCTGACAATAAAAGCAGCCTCCTGTGCAGAGCTGCTCTTTGCAGAAGATGTGGTCCTTATGGCATCATCGGTCTGTGACCTTCAACTGGATCGGTTCGAGTGTGAAGCGGTTGGGATGAGGATCAGCACCTCAAAATCTGAGGCCATGGCTCTCAGCAGGAAACCGGTGGATTGCCTACTCTGGGTAGGGAATGAGCCATTACCCCAAGTGAAGGCGTTCAAGTACCTCGGGGTCTTGTTCGCGAGTGAGGGGACGATGGAGCGAGAGATTGGCCGGAGAATCGGAGCAGCGGGGGCGGTATTACAGTCACTTTACCGCACCATTGTGACGAAAAGAGAGCTGAGCCAGAAGGCCAAGCTCTCAATATACCATTCGATTTTCGTTCCTACCCTCACCTATGGTCATGAAGGCTGGGTCATGACCGAAAGAACGAGATCACGGGTACAAGTGGCCGAAATGGGTTTTCTCAGACGGGTGGCTGGCGTCTCCCTTAGAGATAGGGTGAGAAGCTCAGCCATCCGTGAGAGACTCGGAGTAGAGCCGCTGCTCCTTTACGTTGAAAGGAGCCAGTTGAGGTGGTTCGGGCATCTAGTAAGGATGCCACCTGGGCGACTCCCTAGGGAGGTGTTCCAGGCACGTCCAGCTGGGAGGAGACCCCGGGGAAGAGATTATATCTCCTCACTGGCCTGGGAACGCCTCAGGATCCCCCCGTCGGAGCTGGAGGATGTGGCCCGGAGAAGGGAAGATTGGGGTTCCTTACTGGAGCTGCTGCCCCCGCGACCCGATCCCGGATAAGTGGTAGACGATGGATGGATGGATGGATGGAACAAGGTACTGTGCGCTCCATAATGAATTACAACTATGTTGTATATGCCCTGTATGCTATCTCTGATTTATAAAAAAAAAAGAAGGAAAGCCTGACCACCGAAGTTGGCTAGTGGCCCATCAAACATTTGTGCCCAGGGTTCTGTAACTTGATGATTTGGGCCAGGCCACAGGCTAATAAGGTGGAAATGTTCTGTCAGGAAAGCTGCTGGTTGTACTGCTCTGTGAGCAGAGGCAGCAGAGACTCAGGCATGAAGGGCAGCAGAGACTCAGGACAAGGAGCAGAATGGAAGCTGACAGGACTGCATCTAGAATGGCTGGGTTCCTTCCCCAGAAGCCTGGAATTCTGACAGAGAATTTGCAGCACACCTAGGACCAGGAGAGTTTCCAGGAATGGGTTTAGGGCTGGAGTCGGAAGATCGGCGGGCTGCAGAGTCAGGAACCCAAGGTTCACAGAGTGCTGGCTAGCCTGCTGAATACCAACAGGACCATGGCTAGCCGATTGGGAGGCAGGCTGTGAATCAGGTTAGCAATCTTTACTTACTACTAGTGATGGAGTGCAGTGTGATACTGAAGCTTCGATACGTGCTTCAAACTCTGGACTACAATTCCATCGAACCACTGCTTCGAAGCTTGCTTCAAATCACGTGACATATGACGTATGAAGCACTAACTGGCTTCATTTCCTGAATGAATCACCGGACTGGTTCGTGGTCCAATCAGGTGATTTGCTGCCACTGCCTCGTCTCGATTCTGACAGGTTGAGACAGTTTTGAATTTGAGTGCCTCAACACTTTATAACCGCTCTAAACAATGCACAATTTGTGGGTTGTTGTTGTAGTAGTATACGTTATTGCTGTTGAGATGTTGGTATTGCAATTGTATTGGATCATTATGGAGCCAGCCAGGAAGAGAGGTCGTTCTGATATGTGGGAACACTTCAATCTGATCGCTCATGATAAGGTATGTATGCTGGCTATTTAATATGTCGCGTAGTAAAATGATGTATATGATTAGTGTAGCCATTAGGCTATAGCTTTATATATTATTTATTATTATTTATATAGATTGAAATTACATTTTTATGCTTGACGTGTTCAACTGAACTGAAGTATCATGGGAATACTTCCTCCATGATTAGGCACTTCACTGCCAAGCATGGAGCTGCTGCTGTTAACCAGGGAAACAGAAGTGGGTATATGTATTATATTATTATTATTATTATTATTATTATTATTATTATTAACTAGACACACTAATACAATATGATATAACTGTATTCCATGAATCATAGCCTGCTTCATTTAAATGCAATTTCAGATAAAAAGCTTATTTTCTTTTATTCGTTTTCTTTCTTTGTCTTTATTTATTCGTCTTAGTGGACCGGAAGCGAGAACAGCCATTTTCCATCGTGGATGACTGTGGCTTCAAGGAGTTTGTGGCATTGCTTGATCCCACATACACTCTTCCATCCAGATGGGCTCTGAAGAACATGGTGGTCCAGAAATATGAGGAGGAGAAGGCCAAGGCCATGCAGAGGGTCGAGGCTCTGAGCCTGACTGCTGATATGTGGACCTCCATTAATATGGACGCATATCTAGTAGTGACCTGCCATTATGTGGATGACTCTGCGAAGCTGGCCACAGTGCTTTTGGGAGTGCTGCCTTTCCCTGAAGCTCATACAGCTGCTAACATCACTGCTGCAATGAGGTCTCTCATGGAGGAATGGGGCACTGAAGGCAAAGTGACCTCGATTGTGACAGATGCAGGAGCTAATATGGTTGCCTCTGTCAGAAGTTTAAATCTAAGACATGCATTTTGCTTTGCTCATTCACTAAATTTAGTGGTGAAGAAGTCTATTGATGCAACTCCTGGACTACAAGGCCTACGCACAAGGGCACGGAAAGTAGTCACATTCTTCAAAACCAGCACAACAGCAAAAGAGAAGCTCAGAGAAGTGCAGGAGCAGATGAATCGTCCAGTCATGAAGCTTATTCAGGAGGTGGACACACGCTGGAACCGCACCTTCCTCATGCTACAACGCCTTTTCAAAGAGAGACAGTCAGTGGGGGCAGCTCTTGCGACGCTGAGAACAGACGTGAGACCTCTGACCTCTGAGGACTATGAAACAGCCGCTGCATGCCTGCAATTATTCGGCCCCTTTTACCAGGCAGTAGAACTGTCCGAAGAGAAGAGAGTGTCAGGGTCTAAGGTTATCCCAATGACAAAAATGTTAATGTTATACTTGTATGACACAATGGGAAAATAAGCCACAACACAGCTAAACTACTGGGACAGAACTTAGTGTCAGTGATGCAAAACAAGTTTGACACTATGGAGAACCAAACAGCATTGATCTTTCAACACTGCTGGATCCTAGATTCAAAACAATTGGATTCTACAATCAAGTACAGGCACAGGCATTAGTAAAACAACTGACAGCACAATGCTCACAATTGATAAGATACACACCTACAGAAGAACAGCCCTCCACATCAGCTCCACCAGCACCAGCAAATGGTAAAAATCCATCATCCACAGGTAATGTTATAAATAGGTAATTGATTAAATGCAGGACAATATCAGTTCAAGTAAAAAAGGATACAAATTAAAACCATTTAGTACTGATGATTACAGTAATGTGTGTCTTTCAGGTATTAACCTTTGGGAAACTCTGGACAGAGATAATTCTGAAACAAGAAGGGCAAGGAATGCCACAGCGGATGCTACAGTGGAGTTGCAGCGGTACATGACTGATCCACCACTGGCAAGATCAGAAGATCCACTGGCTTACTGGCTGAACCATCAAAATGTGTACCCTCATCTGTTTCAACTAGCGAAACAATTGTTATGCACCCCAGCATCATCTGTTCCTTGTGAGCGAGTAGTTTCCAAATGTGGGGAAGTTGTGAGCAAAAAAAGAAACCGGCTCAATCCAAAAACTGTTGAAAAAATAATGTTCCTCAATAAAAATCTGTGAGTGTTCCCCATCCCACATAATCACCCCCTGACAGAGTTACACAAGCACACCCAACCTATGCCATATTTTCCCAGCACTCTCCTCAATAACACAATACACAATTTCATTAATCTTTATTTGTAAATAGAACATGATATTCAGTCCGTGTGTGTGTGTGTGTGTGTGTGTGTGTGTGTGTGTGTGTGTATATATCAAAGAATGTTCAAGGCAAATCCACTGCAGCCTTGCACTTCGCCAGTAGAGGTCACTGTAACTGAAGCTTCGAGTAAAGAACCCATTTCCGAAGCAATTGGCTGAAAAGCGTCAGTGCTTCACAAAAGCTTAATTTGCCCATCACTACTTACTACCACACTTTGAACATATTCCACTACAAGTAAAAGTCCTGTATTCAAATCCTTACTTAAGTTAAAGTATATAGTTCTCGGCTTGGCCACGTCTCCTAATCTTGGACTCAGTTTAGTGCAAGAGACCAGAACCAGGTTACCGCCACGCTTATATCATGTGACTGATTACCTGATTCTATCCAGCTGTCTGATCTCCAGCTGAGTCACTCCCACCTCTCCACCAGCAGCCAGCGCCATAACCGTACTCCACTGCCACAGTTGGGAAGTTTAATCTACAGCAATGCATCATATTCTATAAAATCATCATATGTTTGTAGCTTTCTGAGATATATAGAAGTAGAAGTAGAGATTAGCATAAAATGGAAAATACTCAAGTAAAATACAATTACCACAAATTGTTCTAATGTCCAGTACTTGAGTTAATGCACTTAGATACTTTCTACCACTGCTTTCAATTAAAGTATTTTTGGATGTTTCATTGTCTTAAGTGTTATTTACATGTCATTTAAGTTGCAGATGGAGAAAAAGTCATAATTACAGCCATGAGTCAACAGCATTTAACAGCTTTATGTTTTAATTAAAGTACTCATAAAGCAAATATGTTTTAGTGTATTTGTGGGCATGTGTCTTCACTGTAATACTTTGCAGATACATGTCTGAGCTCTATATTTAGATAACTACTCTGTGTGTGTGTGTGTGTGTGTGTGTGTGTGTGTGTGTGTGTGTGTGTGTGTGTGTGTGTGTGTGTGTGTGTGTGTGTGTGTGCGTGCGTGCGTGCGTGTTTTTTACTTACATTTACAAATGCCATTGATATGTAGGTCTAAAATGTTCCATTTGTAAAAGCACACGAGAGGCAAAAACTAGGGCAATGGCACACACAGTGGTGGAATGTAACCGAGTACATACAATGTTGAGGTACTTTTACTTTACTTGAGTATTTCAATTGTGGTCTACTTTATAATTTTACCCCATTTGATTCAGAGGCAGAAATAGAAGTTTTTACTCCACTACATTTATTTAACAATTGCAGTTGCTAGTTACTTTTATACATTAAAAAACTCATCCAGGCTATTTTTCTATGATATTTATATGGCTCCACGTTGACGAATTACAACATTAAAATGCTCTAACAAGTATTCATTTGTGATTAAAAAAACAAAACAGAATAAAATGATTCTATGATAATATAACACTTTGTGCATCATGAGTACCTTTGATACTGTTAGTACATTTAACTGATAATATTTATTTACACTTACTTAAGTAACATTTTGAACTCAGGACTTTTACTTGTAATGAATAATTGTTATACTCTGCTATTTCTACTTCCAAAAGATCTGAGTACTTGTACTGGGCAGGCACACACATATTGTATGACTATGCCATCATCCTAGCCTTTTAACACGACGAGTGTACGTAAACTAAACCCTATGACAGGGGTCGGGAACCTTTTTGGCTGGGAGGGCCATAAAAGCCAAATATTTTTTTATGTATTTCCTTGAGAGCCATATATTTAATAGATTTGAATGCAACTTTATGCTTGCATTTTTTAAGAATAGCACGTCTCCGAGAACTAATAGCGGTATCAGTGTTTCATTGAACACGTGCTCTTTTATTAAATAAACTAAACGCTTACGTTATTTATCTCATTTATGTGCACGTTTCAGTGTTTACTGCACGGGGGTCAAACTCAAGGCAATTATATCCGGCCCGCGAGAAAATATCATATGTCTGTCATAACTGGCCCGCCAGTTTTGGTAAATCAATGCATGGCACAACCACGGGAAAAGACATTCGAGGAAGTAACTAAATATGTGAATGAAATGAAAGTTTTTGGAAAGCAAAGGGAAACACACCACAGATCTCTGGGACGATGTGAGCTGGCCTGTTTGTGCGACATAACGAAGCATCTCACTGTTAAACCTGCAGCTTCAGGGCCGTGTGATCACAGACATGTATGATGCCGAGCTGCCTGTGAGAGACTCTGATGCAGAAGGAAACTTTGGTCACTACGTGTTTCCAAACACTGACAAACATCTCCACCGCTGTGTTCCCGACTGCATTCTGCTGATCAACTGAGACCATTTGCCGACTTTGCAGCTCAGATATTTAAATTGAACTGCTCAACAATCCGTTTGCAGTTGACTTAAATATGTTTCATATCTTTTTGCACTTTATCCAATATGTGTATTGAGAAGTAAATAAACTCCTGATTGTATTGTGTCACATTTAATGATTATCACATGTACTCGTCCACCTCAATCAAAATGTATTATTGCACAACATGTATTTCTGCACAAATGTATAATGAGCACTATATTAGTTATGAATGAAGCACTGTAGGTTCTCTTCAAAGAGTTTCAGGTCCACCTCCATCTCGCCACCCACAAGACGGCCCACCAAGGGGCATAACCGCGCCAACATGGACCAATGAGGGACGACGACACCCTTCTGTAGAGAATATAGCAAAATGATTATGATGTTTTTGTAACACTTTCACTTGTACCAACAGACAGCTAACTGGCTCTTTATTGATTCGGACTGTGGACTTGGTGTGTGAAAGTGTCCTCGGCTGAGGGTATTTTTTGACATTGCTGTCATCATCACTTTAAATAAATAAGTATCTTGATCAACTAGAAGTTTACTGGATTCAATTGAAAGACTATCTCAGCGCCCTTTGGGCCTCAAAACCCAACAGTATCCTGTTCAATAAATGTGGACCGTGTTTGGCCCGCGACGTAGTCCCAGTTTTAATGTTGGCCCTCTGTGATTGAGTTTGACACCCCCAATCTACTGCTTGCTTTGTGCAGTTTCTCCTCTGCTCGGTTTCGCGACGGGCGGGGCTCCGCCCCCTACGCACACACGTGTGAACACACCCTCAACTACAGCCAGAGACCGAGCGGAGGAAAGAGAGGGAGAACTAAAAACAAATCCGCTGCTAAATGTTTTATTTTAAAATGACACAATATAATTATTTATTACCTGTTAATCATGTTAAATGTCAGCTCAAAATTGTCTGCGAGCTATATTGCGTTATCGAAAGAGCCATATATGGCTCGCGAGCCATAGATTCCCGACCCCTACTCTATGACGTGCACATGAAGGCAACACTAGGTCTACCCAATTGCAGTGACGCCCAAAAAATGCTGCACTAGGTGGTTGGCTCGGAGGACACTCCTACACCACGTGCGTAACCCTTCCTCCGACTATCAAACACAAATGTAACCATCCACGTTTGACATTGTCAGACACTTGTTAAAGCAGTAACGGAAATTAGCCCCGTCTGTCTGTTGAGAACCCCACAGTCATGGACGGTTCTAGCAAAACACCAATTAAATATTGCGAGGGAGTGAAGGAAGATTTAAAAGCAGGTGAAGCGGCTTCTGTTCAAAGCTCCGGTGATGGCTGGGGCTCTTGCCTGAGGAACATACGAGTCTTCATCCCGCCGGACTACCGGCATGAGCTGGTTCAACTTTTCAAACTAGCGGGACCAGTGGTAAACTCACTCTACTGTGTGAACGGAACTTTAAATGAAACAGTTAACTGAATGTTGAGTGCTAACTAAAACGTTGTTTGGATGTGTCCACGTTTCGCTCTGTGCATTCTGTATAGCCTACATTAGTAGTTCATGTGTTATTACTTTATAGCATTAGCATACATTTATTAAGGAATACAGTATGTGCTACTTAACGTAATATTAAATAAACCCAGGCTCCCATTACAAAATGGGGGCTTTAAAATACTACTACTACTACTACTAATAATAATAATAATAATAATAATAATAATAATGATAATAATAATAATACAGGTGTCACCTTAGGTCCCTTCAATTTCAGTTTCTATTGTGCCTATATTATTATTATATATTATTGTGTTTTTAGTTTACTTAATACAAAAATACCAATACCACAGTATAGACATACTCTGTTACAATACATTCAAAATATTACTTCAGTAAAATAACAAAAGTATATATATATATCCAAATATACTTCAAGTACCAAAAATAAAAGTACTCATTATGGAGAATGACCCTTTCAGAATAATGTCTATTATATTATTGCATTATAATTGTTGATGCATTAATGTGTTTGTTGCAGCTCATAAAAGTGGGGCTTGCTTTTGTTTAAAATGTGTGTTCTCATGTTTATATTTCTTTGTTTATTTATTTTTATATTTTTTAAATGTATTTGCACACATACTCATATAAAAAGGCAAGGGAGGATTTAAGAAAAGGTTTCTGCAGGAGAGGATAGAAGTCAACAATGGCTTACGAAGATACCTCCACTATTAGATACCAAGTCATACTGTGCTTGAACAAATAAAAAGGATAAGAATATAAAAATAAAGGTGAAATAATTCATCAAAGTTTCAAGAGTAAGTAGTAATACAAAAATAGATAGAAATGTACCATTTACATAGAAGTTTATGTTTACAAGTTCAGATGCATTACAATGAAATCCATGACGTTTTATAAATCTTTACTAATTAAAGTCCTTTTCAGATTTTCTTTTGAATAACTAAAGTTCTATAACTATAGAGTTCTATATATTTACATTGTTGAATAACACACACCTCTCTAATCTTGTGGAATATCTGCAACCATTGTTATTAAGAAGTTTAATTAATTTAATTATTTAATTTATTTATTTATTAATTATTTTTAATATTTACGCTTTCTATAAAAACATCTATGGTGCATTATGAGGGCATTCATAGTGAATTATAATGCATTTATAATGCTCTTGACTAGTCTTAAACTAGAGGTTGACTGATACATAATAATACATTTATACACCTTTACACACCTCAACAATCAACTGTTGTAAGGACTCATAGTATGCTGTAATAGCAGTATCATAAGTTGTCATTGTATGTGTTCAGTAAAGTGGAGTACATATTGATGCATCTAGAATAATGCTTGCTTCATTAAAACATAAAAAAGTAATGTATTTGTATGCAAAATAATCCCTTATGATAATGGCTCTTTTAAATACATGACATACCCCAGACTGTGTGTGTATTATAATTCACTATGAATGCACTATAGCTGTGGTCTTCATAGAAAGTGTCACCAGAATATTTATCAAATTGTTGCACATCTTATTTAAAATCTCTTCCAAAGATGGAACCACGAGAACACGTGCTCCCTTACATATTTGTTACCTTATGATAATGATTTACTTAGACTTTCTGCGATGCCTCATGTTTATATAATGCTTTGTATGAATGTATCTCTGCCCCTTGTATGAACAAGAAAACGAGGAAGGCTATTGTTTGTCTATGTACCTCAGGTCATTTCCCAGATGATGGTGTTTATGATCAGCTTCGTCAGCACTGTGTTCTGTGGTCACCTGGGGAAAACTGAACTAGCAGGAGTAGCTTTATCCATAGCGGTGAGGAGACTTTTTCAAGTCCTAATCTGTGTTTGGCCTGCCTGTCAGTTATTTATCTTGTAATATAAATGTGTTTTCCCTGAATTATGTTTTTTTTTTGGCAGGTGGTTAATGTCACTGGTATTTCCATTGGCACTGGTTTGTCGTTAACTTGTGATACGCTCATATCCCAGGTAGAGTCCTCACCATTGCTCTTTCACTTCATTTATCTAACCAAGACACACACAACCTCTACTGCTGTGTTCCTAGCTTGTCCTGGGGAGGCCTCTTTTAAAACAACTCAACAATGAGCTTTTGTTTCATGTTAGTTTTCCCAGACCCTTGGTGTGATTTGTTTTTTTCCAACTCTTCTTATTTGAGTATCCGTCTACCTGTTTCATGCAGACGTATGGGAGCGGTAACCTGAAGCGTGTGGGTGTGATTCTCCAGAGGGGGATTCTGATTCTGCTGCTGGCCTGTTTTCCCTGCTGGGCTATCCTCATCAACACTGAAGCTCTCCTGCTCGCTGTCAGACAGAGCTCAGAGGTCGCCAGGTTAGACATCATTTAATCCCCAAAACAACATAAGCCTACAGTCTCTTTCCCTTTAGTGATACTGCTGTACAATCTTATATTACATTACATTACAGTTCATTTAGCTGACGCTTTTGTCCAAAGCGACGTACAAAAAGTGCAGACAATCATGGAGATACAACTCCGAACAGCAAGAATCTTGTAAGTACAATAGCTTCAAATAGGTACAATGGTATAAGTGAACACTATCTTCAAATAAGCCAGTTTGAAGTGCAACATACAGAAACATACAGAAACAATAGAATACAAATTCAACTATTAGCTATAAATAAGCCAAACCAATATAAGTGCAACATACAAAGAACAGTTATTTAGTTTTCTTCATTCGCCGAGGTGCAGTCGAAACAGGTAAGTTTAAAGTCTGCGACGGAAGGTGTGAAGACTGTCTGCTGTCCTGACATCAATGGGGAAGTTGTTCCACCATTTTGTAGTGAGGGAGTGGAGAGCCGATTGGTCGACGCAGAGCGAAGTGAACACGCTGGGGTGTATGGTTCGACCATGGCCTGGATGTAGGAAGGGGCTGATCCATTCACAGCACGGTAGGCCAGCACCAGAGTCTTGAAGCAGATTCGGGCCGTCACTGGTAGCCAGTGAAGGGAGCAGAGAAGGGGGTGTAGTGTGGGAGAACTTGTATAGACTGCATAGACTTATATAGACTGACAGTGTATGAATGTGTATTGTCAGTTTTCAATGCACAGTAAAATGTGCCAAAACATGGGTGCGCATTCCTATAGAAGCCCAGTGTTGCTGTTGTCATCAGGCCCTGCAGTGTGTATCAGGCTGTGCAGTCATACATGTGCTGAGCCCTCTAACAATTCTCTAGACCTGAAATAACGTTAAGCTGCCTTTAGATGCTACTCCCTCCCCTAAACTACATACACCTTCAGCATCTCATTTAGTGACACTGCTGGGCATGTGGCATTTTCTAGAGTGAACAACTGTTTACACTTTTAGATATTAACTTGCAATAACTTAACACTGTTAACATTAAACCTGCATTAAACTGACGCTTGTGCCTCACTAGGGTCATACTGTATGTTACATAGCCGCCATGTTGCAAACAGTCGTGCCAAAACTAAGCAACTTTCTCCTTTTTGTTTGTCGCCTTTCTGCATGAAGTCTGGCCCAGCTTTATGTGAAGATCTTCATGCCTGCTCTGCCGGTGAGTGTGGTGCATTCTAAACCCTGTGTATGAAGATAATGACACAATACATAAAGAGCTTTCATATAACATCATTACTCAATCTGACGATTCCAACAGTATGCCAAAGTGACCCTGATCCAATTTTCTGTTTCCTTCTTCAGGCAGCTTTTATGTACCAGCTGCAGGGGAGGTATCTTCAAAATCAGGTGCAGCTATGCAAACCCACTGATGTTAAAGTTTATGGCTGGACCAATGTTGTTAAAATTGATATTGATACTATGTGTTTTGGTTTACAGGGAATTATATGGCCTCAGGTTGTAACTGGAGCCATTGCAAATATCTTCAACGCAGTCATCAACTACGTCTTCCTATACCGTCTGGATTTGGGCGTTGCGTGAGTTTCCCAACATCACTATATTGCAGTAGTGCTGTATTGGATGACATTATACAGAGATATCTATTTATCTTGTCACTGTGTTATTTTTCAGTAACTTATTTACACTAATCTGAATGGCCATCTGAACACACAATTAATATTCTATTTTCATAACCGCAAAGAGCTGTCAACAAAATGTGAAAATAATTGTGCTTTCTACTGTTTCCTCTAAATGCTTTTTTTTTGTTTTATAAGTGGCTCTGCTGCAGCCAACGCTATCTCCCAGTATGTGCTGGCTGTGGTCTTATTCGTCTACATCTGCTGGAGGGGTCTGCACAAGGCCACGTGGGGAGGTCAGTTGTTTTCTCATGTTATTGAGACATTTTTACCACAACATGAAATTGATTCAAATGTTTTCTTGTGTTCTAATGGGGTGGACTACATTAAATCAATCAATCAGTCAATCAAACTTTATTCATACCGCACTTTTCATAGACAAAGAAATAAAACAAAGTGCTTCACAAAAAAAAACCAATGCCAACACCCCCCTCCCAGTCCATAGACAGAGCAACACATAACTTTGTGATTAATAAAAACCAACAAAACTCAATAAACACACGACTGGATAAAACAAGACTACATAACATTTAATTAAAAGCCAAGCTAAAATAATGGGTCTTGTAGTAGGGTCTTGTTGTCTCGTAGTAATAAAAAAGATGCCTCACTCCCAGAAAACCTGAGGGTCCTACATGGTTCTTAAGTTTAAAGCAAATCTGATAAATAGCTAGGATCAAGACATTCAGAGCTTTAAAAAACAATAAAGTATTTTAAAATCAATTCTGAAGCAGACAGGTAGCCAGTGCAGTCTTTAAAATAATGTGTAATGAGTAATGTGTGAAATATTTCTGGTCCTCGTTAATACTTGTTCAGCTGAGGTTTGCAGTAATTGTAGTGGAGCTACATTCTTTTAAGGGAGACCAGAAAATATAGTATTACAGTAAAAAAGCACTTTTACATTTCAAACATGTGGTTCAAAACTGAGTTCTGAGTCAAATATAACCCCTAGGTTCTTTACTGACATGAAGTTTTGAACCCAGTTTCTCTCTCTGAGGTTCAGAACCATCCATCCATAGCCTGATATCTACATCTATTGGTCCTGAGTCATCAGAAGACATGGCAATGTAGAGCTGTGTGTCATCAGCATAACTATGGAAACTTATGCCCTGTCTCCGGATGACGTTTCCAAGTGGAAGCATATATAAATTAAAAAAGTGCAGGCCCTAAGATTGAGCCTTGGGGAACACCACAATTCACTGTCTGTCAGCTGTTAGAGGCTTCACAAGAGAGCAAGGTCAGGTGAATGTTCTTTGGTAAAAGGAATGAGAATACCCGGGAAGGGTGAAGGCCATTGTTTTTAAAAAGCTGAGGTCCATTTAAAAAAAGGTAGTGAAATTGTCCACAAAGGGGAAGTCTCTGTTCCTGCAGTAGCTCTTCAGCCAAATGTGGAGTTGGCATAAGCGACTGAATTGTATATCATCACCTGCTTCTCTTGTTCCATCCAGTAATATCACCTTCTTTCATCCTTCAAGTCTCTGGTCTTTCACAACTTCCTGATCGGTTTTCCTTTGTGAACATTCTAGTTCTTAGGTCTTATATAACGTTATATAATTTCTCAGAAGCTTGTTATGTAAAACTAGCAATAATTTGCCAGCAGTACATTCTGACTTGAACTAAACGTGTGCACAATTATTGATTTATTAAGTGAACCCTGAAGCCCACTTTATGACTTTTAAAATACATCTGCAGTATTTGAATAATTTCACATAATAAACTCATACGGATGAAAGAATTTCTACCATAAATCTCACATCAGCATACGTCCATCCTTTTCTGTATTTTAGCAAACCCAACTGCTCACAAGAGATAGCTCTAACATGAAATGAAAAGATAACCAACAGCTTAACATCCAACCTTTGACCCACAGGTTGGACAATGGAATGCCTGCAGGAGTGGGGTCCCTTCGTCCAGCTGGCCATCCCCAGTATGCTCATGCTTTGTCTTGAGTGGTGGATGTTTGAAATAGGAGGATTCCTGGCCGGATTGATTAGTGAAGCTGAGCTGGGCGCTCAGTCCATAACTTACGAGCTGGCAGTTGTGGCTTACATGGTAACTCCTCTAAATGTTTTTCCCTACACATTAATTATGTATTAATCGCTAACTCTCTGCTTGTGTTGGCCATTGAACTAATGAAGTTATAGTTAAAGGGACAGTTCACCCCTGTGCCATCTAGATCCATTATATTGGAGAGAAGGCCGATATCTCCAACACTCGTCAACACATAAACATTCTAGATTAATAAATAGCACTGCAAGAAGAAAAATTAGATTTTTGAGTGAACTGTCCCTTTAAATAAAAGTAACATTAAAAAACATCTGGTAATTACTCATCTATTTTTATTCCCATAGTTCCCGTTAGGATTCTCTGCTGCTGCCAGCGTACGGGTTGGGAATGCTCTCGGTGCAGGAAACATAGAGCAGGCCAAGCTGTCTTGCAAAATCCCCATAATTTGTGCATGTAAGACCCAATGCATACAGCACATGTTGCCTGAAACACCATTAAACCTGAGCAGTAGTAGTACATCACAAATACATGTCAATCATCTGAAAATACAGTTAATACACAAGTGAACTGGAGCTATTTATCTGTTTGATGTTTGTATTGTGAAGCATCATTTCAAAGATAACAAAACATGGTATCGCCATGCTTATTTACAATATAGACAAACAGATAATAAAAAATTATAATAAGAGGAAAACAATAATGATCATATGTTAATGAAATTATTTAGGAAAAATAGCAATAATCATAATAACAATACTAGTGCTTATATCATTTCACCTGCAAACTGTTCTTTCCTACATATCAAAGATAAACACACTCTTTATCTCCCCCACCCCGCACTGCAGCTAAGATTCAGTTCCTTCTGCGAGATGAGACTAAAGGTTTTTCTCTTAATGTTTTAACTTGTCTTTAATGATCAATCAGAATCTCTCCCGTTGAAGTTTGTCCAACAGTCCATAGTTTCAATATTGGGCCACTTTGAGTTTTCTTACATCTTTAGATTTTGCCAGAATGTTGGCTCTATCTGAACATTCCATATCTTTAGAGAAGAAAAGAGTTATTAATACAGTAACCTTGTATTTTGAGATAAAGAACGTAGCTGTGAAGTAAATTACCTTCCTCTGAGTCCTCTGGAAATATTATATGTCATTTTTTCTTGGAATAATATAATCTGTATATAATGTTATAACAATGCTGTGCATTATTGAACATGTGTAAATAGTTATTTTGTATCTGAGTACCCAATTATTTCCCCCACTCTGCTTATTGTGGGATATTATACGATCTGACCCGCCTCGCATTCTCAAACTTTTACATAATTTCCAATTTCTGGAAACCTGAAGCTGATGGAAATATGCAAATGTTCCATTTATATACAAGTCCCCTATATTACGTATCCCCAGTTGGTACTAATTATCTTAAAACCATACTGCATCAGAGAAAAAAAGTCTTGAGTCATAATGTTCCACCGATCCTGCTGTCAGCTCTGTGTCGTCTGGGCTGTTCTCAGAACATCATCAATACATTGTGTTTGAATTGATATTTGATCTGAATGTTAATTACAGAAATAGCATCCATCCATCGTCTACCACGTATCCGGGTCAGGTTGCGGGGGCAGCAGCTCCAGTAGGGAACCCAAAACTTCCCTTTTCCCAAAAATAGCATTGTCATGTAACTCTAGCACCTTGGTAACCCAAAGGTTCCAGTGTATGCCACACTACTGCAGAGTACCGGTTGGATTCGAGCCCTGAGACCTGTGTTGCACGTCACTCCTTCTCTCTGCCCCAATTTCCAGTCACTGTACCTACACTGTCACGTAAAAGCAAATGTAAAAGAAGAAAAAAATAATACTACGACCCATTACAAGAAATATGCTAGATGTTTTTTTGTAACATTTTTTTTAAATTAACAACTGTTTTGTTTCTTTTCCCCATGGCAGTCATAATTGCGTGTTTTGTTGGAGCCATCCTCACTGGAGCCAGAAATGTCGTTGGATACATCTTCACATCAGAACAGTGAGTAAAGTTGTCGGCACAATATTCTTCTCTTTATTGCTCTGACAGAATCATTCATTTTGTGTATCCTTGTTGGTCGTCATAGCAGGCTTAGTTATACATTTCTGTCCAGACTGTTATACATTAATTGAGGTTATAATCATCATGCTGCCTCACAAACAATGAACACCTTATTGCTGATGCCACACAAGAGAGCTATTCATTACATGTTTGCAGCCATGTGCCCAGTTTCAGTTCAGCCAAGCAAACCTAATCTGTTCAGCTTGAGATGCCAACATGCCTCACCATCACATCGTAGTGTCCATGTCTATCTTCATGTTTTGTAGAGAAATTGTACAGAGGGTTGCTGACGTCATGATCATATTTGGCTTCATGCATCTTGCTGATGCCGTTGCGGTGAGAAACAATTTCATGCCAGTAATAAGAATTTTAGACCCAACACCGACAGATTCAGAATGGGATTTGAGCAGATCTCTGTTTGATATGGACAGGCTGTGGCTGGAGGAGTTCTCAGAGGAGCAGGAAAACAGCTGATTGGTGCTCTGTGTAACCTAGTGGGATACTACTTCATTGGTTTCCCTATTGGTGTGTCCCTAATGTTTGCAGCAAACATGGGCATTGAAGGTAAGACCATTAACATACCAATTGAAATAAGTGTTGTATGTAGTCTTATCTCCTGCTTGTCAAGTCATGTTCAAGCTATTAAAACTATTCTCTCGTCTCTGTCAAAGGAATGTGGACAGGACTTACCATTTGTGTGTTAATGCAGTCGATATTTTTTGTCACATTTGTGTACAAACTCGATTGGAAGAAGGCTGCTGAAGAGGTGCGTACCTACCCCCCCCCTCATGATGCCACTTTGTACTACGTCTTGAGATGTGTTTGAAGTTAAAGGGATAGTTTGGATGTTTTAAAGTTGTATGAGGTACTCATCCACAGTCAGTGTGTTTCCTGCAGCAGATGGCGGTCAGAACGCCTCCAGTTTGGAGAAACAGACCGCATTACCATCACAGGAGCTGAGCAATGTCCTGCTGTGGACGGGGGCAGCAGCTAAATGTGTTTTAGCGACCTATAAAAATCTATATTTTCACCTTGGCGTCAGTCAGGGAACTGAAGCCGTTATCTACGCTCTCTTCAAAGCCCCCAGATTTTTTTTTCACCCGAAAACAGGAGTTACTGGTGTACCGCTGCCTCAATCGTTACGTTTGTTTGTGTAATTGTGTGACTTTGGTGAATTCCGAACTAACCGTTTAAAACACCAAACACACACACAAACAAACTATCGAGGCAACGGTAGACTTGCAACTTCCATGTTGTGCAAGGTACAACACGGGAGTTGTTGTTGTTGTTGTTGAAGAGAACATCGAATACGTTAATAATATAATAGTAATAGTTGGAAAGGGCAGTCTGACGGCAAGGTAAGAGAAAATATTCTAATTATATAGTACACAAAAATATTTTTTTATTTTAGGTCGCTAAAATACATTTTGCTGCTTCCCCCGTCCACAGCAGGACATTGCTCAGCTCCTGTGATAGTAGTGCTGTCAGTTTCTCCCAACTGGAGGCGTTCAGACCGCCATGTGCTGCAGGAAACACACTGACTGTGGATGAGTACCTCATACGACCCCACTTTAAAACATCCAAACTATCCCTTTAAAACCTGATACCAACAATTGTTTTTAATGTCTCATCAGGCTCTTGTGAGAGCAGGAGTCCAGATCAAAGAAGAAAAGGAGATGGTCGGGATGGAAAATACAGGTAAGCTCCGAGGCATTAACTGAAGCATCTTGTGACAGTATTTTGTTAAAACTAAAGGTTGTCCCTCAAACCTCCAGACTCAAATCAGATCCAGTCCCAGGTCAGCAACGCTGCATCCAGTTCTGAGAGTGCTGAGGAGGACCACACATATCAGGAGGTGCATATTTCAGGCCACAATAAATCCACTGCCACGACAGTGGGAAATGTTCTGTCAATAAAACAGCTGGTCTTACGGCGTGGCCTCACATTGCTGATCATGGTCGTCATCGTCGTCGTTGGAATCTTTGCAAGTAACTTCCTCACCAGGCTGCTGAAATGAGTCGTCCGCTGATTTAAGGTTGACTGGTGGCTGACAGGATTGATAAGGTCTATTACACAATATTTTTAACACTAAATGACCTTGTAGTGAAAGTTACTGCAGCTGATGATCCCACTGAGAATCAACCTCTGTGCCTGCAGCATTTAGCCAACAACCCTCTCATATACCTGGAGAGTTTCTCTACAGCTGAATTAAACAAGGGGATAAGCGTGGAATATCTAGCAAAGCAAAGAGGCTGACATTGTTTTTGAGGAGTAAGCAGTCCAAACCAGTCAACGTATACCGGTCTGGACAGCAATAGGAAACTAAGCCTACTCCGGCACATAGAGGGCGAAAATTGCTTAATGCAAATCATGAATTTCTTGAGGTATGTCATGTTTGAATTGAAAAACAAGCAAAGTTAAGTAGCTCAGGTAGAGTTAAAAAAGGGAAATGTTTTGAAGATGTTTGTATTGTAGAGGAACACTTTGAGAAGTTTACACAGTACTTTTGGTACAATTCAAGTGCACTTAAATGTAAATGTATTTTACAGGTAAACAGGGGAGCATAGCCATGTCCTATCAGTATCAAACATTATTCCTCCTATTGTGTTTGGGTCAAAACTTTCCCTTTTTTAAGTCTATATATTTCATATATATTACTTTGCTTGTTTTATTGTAAAAGGCTTCAAAGAGCTCTATAAATACAACAAAACCAATGGTTATCATATGATTTGATTTTGAAGGTCTCGACGTTATCAAGGATAACGATAAAGTTATGAGGTAAAACACTGTATTCGGATTTCTGAGTTTCATATAATGAATTTAAAAATATTGTCAAATGTTAAGATGTGCCTAGCACAATATGAGGGGTGGGGCAACTGTTCCAAAGGTTTTATATAGAGCTGGGGAACGTAGGACCGTTTATCAGATACCCATGTGTGTGTGTGTGTAACAACAATCGTACTACTTTTATTTTGTCATCAAAGTTTTGTTGTTGCAATACCAAAACATGCAAATTCTGATATTTTGTTATTCAGGTTCCTTTTAAGTTACTCTTTGTATCGTGGTCTGTTGTTTCAGTATATACACAATGTACACGTAACATAGACGTAGTGTTTTCCTGCCAAATACAGTTACCAAAGAGAAAATCAGCAATACCAACAAAGTTATGTAAGCAATACATTGAGAGTGTTTGCTATTATGGGTAGTATTCTCATCCTTGTCATCTCTTGATCTAGCTAAAAAATCATTAAAGGATTTATATAACTGTGTTGTATGTATGTGTGTGCTAAGTAGTACCGAACACTATTGCTCATTAAAAAGCAGGGTTTCACAGTACATGAGAGGGTTTGAAAGAATCCTTTTAACGACTATAATCCAGGAGTGCAAGGACGTTCTTAAATATCTCACGGAAACTCATGTTCCATTGCTTGACCTGAGTCTGAGTTTGGGAGAGAACTGATTCCAAGTTCTGCGGGATGAGATGCTCAGTGTACAGAAAGGTTCCCGTAAAGGCCACTGATGTCATGTCTTGTATTTTTCCTGAAAATGTGGAGTTTTTACAAAAGACAAAAAATCTGTCATGTTGTTATCATAGAAAAACAAACAAACATACAGCTCAAGTGTTACTCGTCAATTTGTAGCTGTTTTAAAGCTGTTTCTTCCTGTCAAATGTTGGCAGTTCCTCTGGATTTGAACTGTTACTTTTACCAGTTATCTGTCTTCTTAATTAAACCGTGATTTTTAGTTGTTTCTTGTTTGGAAATGACCATTTCCAGTGCAAAGACTTAAGTCAGAATCATATTTTGAGTAGCTAGTTTGTCAAAAACAGCTTTTCAAAATATTTCGCTAAAGTTATCTAACCTGGCTAAACCTTACCAGAACAATCGCTCGTGGTGAAACCTGTGGGTGGAACTCAAAATGTCAATTAAGTTGAGTAATATAATGTAAGTGATCTTATCTGCCTGCATTTATAAGAGAGCATATTATGCTTTGTCATATGTCCATATATAATTTTATTATTGATATTGATAATAATTGACTGTTTTTTTTTGTTGCTGTTAGGATTAATGTGTAGCTTTGTAGACCCGTGTAACACTTTAATTGTTATATTTGTTTATGCTCTGCAGCGAGCAGACGTGCTTGTATTTATTTAAAATTAATACTGGCTGCCATTACAACAAAATTACAAAAATACATCTGCGAATACACTATACACTTTTAAAAAATGGTATTTGTTCAATCTAATTAACAGTGAACTCGAATGGTTTACAGTCCAGGATTGTTTGAATCTGTGTCTACATGTCGCCAAAACGCCGATGAAGACAAACGTGGGAGTGGGAAAAGTCTGGGATCAACAGACTTAACCGGTAGCCTACATACTGGACACTAACAAGTACATCACAACTATGATCAAACTAATGTTAACGGTAGCTACTTATCGACCAATAATGGCTAACGTTGATATTTCAGTGTTTCAAGCAGTTTGTCTACTTATTGCCGTTGTCATGGATGTATTGCTGGAGCGCTGGGTCTAACCTATAGCAACAGAACGTTTGACGGTCCGGCGGGGAGTCGGCTGACTCAGTGCTAACTGCTGAGTGCTAACAGAAGATCTGTCCGTCTCCCTGGCACACTCTACTCCCGGAGGAGCAGCCTCCTGACAGTGGTGAGGACGAGGCGAAGCTGCCAGTCCTTTTCTCGTTTCTGCCACTTTGGATTTAATCAAAGCAAACTATCAACACATGTAGGTGTAACCGATGTATAAATGATAACATGTTTTATATTTCACAAACATCCATTTGTTCATATTTTGTTGTAATAATACTCCTCTTTGTATATTTATTTAGAGGAGTCTTATTTTGTTAAATATGCATTTATTTTGATACTCCTGAAACCGGCACTTTCTGGGGGTTCGCGCCACTTTTCCGGAGACTGTTGGAGGTTCCGCGGAAGAGAGGTGTGCATGTCCAAAAACCCTGACTGAAGTTACCGTATGATGACTTTAATGTGTTTCTTCTGTTTCAGCGGTATTTTATGGACAAATTAAGGAGAAAACCAACGGTCAGAGACAATAAATGCTGGTTGAAAAGGCAGAAGTTCTTGTTGAGGAAAAGGTTGAAGAAATCGGAGCTTGAATGTCGAATCAATACATAAAACTTGTAGTTAAATCGAAATATGATAAGTCAAGCATGGAACATATTCTCAGCTGAGACGTTCCTGTTTTGCAGTCTCTCTCTACCCTGCTTCGCAGTAAAACGTCCCGCCTCTCGGTTACATCAGTTTTTATATCATTTCCGGTCTTTGACGTCTGACGTCATCACGTCACATCATACGGGGTATTCGAACGACTCTGCCAGGGATAATTGGGATATTGTGAATGCATAATATGAGCGGCGCGCTCATATTATGCATTCACAATATCCCAATTATCCCTGATATGATAAGACAGTTATGAGTGAGTTGAGCTTTATTTAATATAAATAGTAACTAACATTTCTTCACATTATCTATGTAAATACCTCTCTGGGAACCATCACCTTATCGTGGTGGAGAGGTTTGTGTGTCCCTATGAACCTGAGAGCTGTGTTGTCTGGAGCCTAGTGCTCCTGGTAGGGTCTCCCAAGGCAAATTGGTCTCAGGTGAGGGGCCAGACTAAGAATGGTTCAAAAACGACTTCATGAAAGAAAGGAAAAGGAAAGGAGAGACCCTGCCCGGAGGAAGCCCGGGGCCCCCGTCTGGAGCCAGGCCCAGAGGGAGGGCCCGACAGCGAGCGCCTGGTGGCCGGGTTTGCCACGGAGCCCGGTCGGGCACAGCCCGAAGAAGCTACGTGGTGCCTCCCATCCATCCATCCTGTGGGCCCACCACTCATGGAAAAAACCGCTGGGGTCGGGTGCGCTGTCACATGGGTGGCAGTGATGGTCAGGGACCTCGACGGACCAGACCCGGGCAGCAGAGGCTGGAACGTCACCTCTCTGTGGGGGAAGGAGCCGGAACTAGTGCGGGAGGTGGAGCGCTACCAGTTGGATCTGGTGGGGCTTACCTCCACGCACAGTCTTGGCTCTGGAACCGTACTCCTGGATAGGGGTTGGACTCTATTCTTCTCCGGAGTTGCCCAAGGTGTGAGGCGTCGGGCCGGGGTGGGGATACTCACTAGCCCCCGGCTGAGCACCGCTATGTTGGAGTTTATCCCGGTGGACGAGAGGGTCGCCTCCCTATGCCTTCGGGTTATGGTGGGGAAAACTCTGACTGTTGTTTGTGCCTATGCCCCAAACCGCAGTTCTGAGTATTCGGCCTTCTTGGAGACCCTGAATGGAGCCCAGTAGGGGACTCCGTAGTCTTGCTGGGAGACTTCAACGCACACGTGGGAAACGATGGAGACACCTGGAGAGGCGTGATTGGGAGGAAGGGCCTCCCTGATCTAAACCCGAACGGTCGTTTGTTATTGGACTTCTGTGCTAGCCATGGAATGGCCATAACAAACACCATGTTCGAACATAAGGATGCTCATAAGTGCACGTGGTACCAGAGCACCCTAGGCCAAAGGTCAATGATCGATTTCGTAATCGTATCATCTGACCTGAGGCCGCATGTTTTGGACACTCGGGTGAAGAGAGGGGCGGAGCTGTCGACTGATCACCATCTGGTGGTGAGTTGGATCAAGGGGTGGGGGAAGACTCTGGACAGACCTGGTAAACCCAAACGGGTAGTGCGGGTGAACTGGGAACGTCTGGAGGAAGCCCCTGTCCTGGGGATCTTTAACTCACACCTCCGGCGGAGCTTTTCAGCCATCCCTGTGGAGGTTGGGGGCATTGAACCTGAGTGGGCGATGTTCAAAACCTCTATTGCTGAAGCTGCGGTGATGAGCTGTGGTCTCAAGGTCTTAGGTGCCTCAAGGGGCGGTAACCCTCGAACACCGTGGTGGACCCCGGTGGTCAGGGAAGCCGTCCGACTGAAGAAGGAGTCCTTCCGGGTTATGTTATCCGGGAGGACTCCGGAAACAGTTGCAGGGTATCGAAGGACTAGAAGGGCGGCAGCTTCTGCCGTGTCAGAGGCAAAGCAGCGGGTGTGGGAGAAGTTCGGAGAAGGACTTTCGGTCGGCACCAAGGTGCTTCTGGAAAACCATCCGGCACCTCAGGAGGGGGAAGCGAGGAACCATCCAAGCTGTGTACAGCAAGGTTGGGACCCTGCTGACTTCAACTGAGAAGGTTATCGGCCGGTGGAAGGAGCACTTTGAGGAACTCCTGAATCCGACTAACACGCCCTCTATGGTTGAGGCAGAGCTGGAAGCTGATGGGGGATCATCGTCAATTTCCCTGATGGAAGTCACTGAGGTAGTCAAACAACTCCACAGTGGCAAAGCCGCAGGGGTTGATGAGATCCGTCCAGAAATGCTGAAGGCTTTGGGTGTTGAGGGGCTGTCTTGGTTGACACGCCTCGTCAACATTGCGTGGAAGTCTGGGACAGTGCCTAGGGGTTGGCAGACCGGGGTGGTGGTTCCCCTATTTAAAAAGGGGGACCAGAGAGTGTGTGCCAACTACAGGGGTATCACACTTCTCAGCCTCCCTGGTAAAGTCTACTCCAAGGTACTGGAAAGGAGGGTTCGGCCGGTAGTCGAACCTCTGATTGAAGAGGAACAATGCGGATTCCGTCCTGGTCGTGGAACGGACCAACTCTTCACTCTCGCAAGGATCCTGGAGGGGGCCTGGGAGTACGCCCATCCGGTCTACATGTGTTTTGTGGATCTGGAGAAGGCGTATGACCGGGTCCCCCGGGTGATACTGTGGGAGGTGCTGCGGGAGTATGGGGTGAGGGGGTCACTTTTGAGGGCCATCCAATCCCTGTACGCCCAAAGCGAGAGTTGTGTCCGGATACTCGGCAGTAAGTCGGACTCGTTTCCAGTGAATGTTGGCCTCCGCCAGGGCTGCGCTTTATCACCAATCCTGTTCGTGATTTTCATGGATAGGATATCGAGGCGTAGTCGTGGAGGAGAGGGGTTGCAGTTCGGTGACCTGAGGATCTCATCGCTGCTCTTTGCAGATGATGTGGTCCTTATGGCATCATCGGTCTGTGACCTTCAACAGTCACTGGATCGGTTCGCAGCAGAGTGTGAAGCGGTTGGGATGAGGATCAGCACCTCCAAATCTGAGGCCATGGCTCTCAGCAGGAAACCGGTGGATTGCCTACTCCGGGTAGGGAATGAGCCATTACCCCAAGTGAAGGAGTTCAAGTACCTCGGGGTCTTGTTTGCGAGTGAGGGAACAATGGAGCGAGAGATTGGCCGGAGAATCGGAGCAGCAGGGGCGGTATTACAGTCACTTTACCGCACCGTTGTGACGAAAAGAGAGCTGAGCCAGAAGGCAAAGCTCTCAATATACCGGTCGATCTTCGTTCCTACCCTCACCTATGGTCATGAAGGCTGGGTCATGACCGAAAGAACGAGATCACGGGTACAAGCGGCCGAAATGGGTTTTCTCAGACGGGTGGCTGGCGTCTCCCTTAGAGATAGGGTGAGAAGCTCAGCCATCCGTGAGAGACTCAGAGTAGAGCCGCTGCTCCTTTACGTTGAAAGGAGCCAGTTGAGGTGGTTCGGGCATCTAGTAAGGATGCCACCTGGGCGCCTCCCTAGGGAGGTGTTCCAGGCACGTCCAGCTGGGAGGAGATCCCGGGGAAGACCCAGGACTCGGTGGAGAGATTATATCTCCTCTCTGGCCTGGGAACGCCTCAGGATCCCCCAGTCGGAGCTGGAGGATGTGGCCCGGAGAAGGGAAGATTGGGGTTCCTTACTGGAGCTGCTGCCCCCGCGACCCGATCCCGGATAAGCGGTAGACGATGGATGGATGGATATCTATGTAAATACGTGGCTTTGTCAGTTATTACACAAGATAATACATTTATTAGTTCATAATATCACAAATTCCCTCCTTACACACCATTTATGGTGTGTATAATACTATTGATATATCAGGCACTTTTAATAACTGTGATGCAAATTCACTTTGGTCCAACCAACAACTTTGGTATACAAATACAATCACAAAGTGTACCATATCACCTTTGTGGTGCATCAAAAACAATCTTTAGTATAGTTGACATGTCTTCAGTGCAAAACTTCAGTTCATAAAAATAACTGCAATATAAAAGATCATTTTAATATGAAATCCACTTTCGTGCAGAATATTCAACTTTAGTATAGAAATTCATTTAGTGTATAAAACAATAAGAGTATAAATAGAACAAAACAAAAAATAAAACTTTATAAAAGTTGAGCTTGTTTTTACATCGATAACTTTTTTTGTCACACCCTCTCGTGACATTTTCTCCTGATTCTTTGGTTAGGTCAGTGGTGATCAGTCTATTAGCAAGAGTGCAGATTCACGGGATGCAGCAGCATACACACAGTATTAATATGCCTATCGATGAGTCCTTCCAAGGCTCTGGTAATGGATCCGTCTGGGGCAGTGTTATTTGGGATGAAAGTACAACACACAGATCCAAACCATTTACAGAAAACCCCTTTTTCAGCTTACATGTCTAATGCAATTCTGTTCTGTTGTGTCATCAGGCTAGTTCTATCAAATTGCATAAATCTATGGAGAGGGGATGGTACTCGTGTACATTTGTTTTGTTATTGTGAAATCAATCAATTTTGTCATAAGGATTCTCATTCATGGTATAAAACAACATCCACATGTGGTGACTATTACAAATCAGAATACTTCTTTCTTGCCATGTAGGTTTTTACCTACAAAGAATTTGCTCTGGTTTAGCTGGTACATAAATATAAAAATTGCATAAATATTTACAAAATATAAACAGTGGAGATAATGTACAAATTAATATAGCTATTAATTCTGAAGATACCAGTGACATGAGAACTCTCCATTTCCTGAACCATCTTTCCATAGCATCAACAGACTAATGCTCTACTCCTGAATTCTCTGCTAATTCTCTATAATGTTGTCAATCTTTATACGGCTCTGGTAACTGATCTCTCTGAAACAGTATTATTTGATATAATAGTGCTACAGGATGATCCAAACATGGCACACGCACCTTTCTCTGCTAGGTCCATTTTGTCATGTCATTAATCTGATGGCTGCTTGTTGTTCAACTTGTCCCTTGATGCCCTTCACGGAGATGATGTACAGGTTCTTAGCACCTGTGTTGTCAGCACAGTTGATGACCCCTCCCTGGGACACTCCTACAGCATTTTTATTTGCTGTGGAGCTGAAACTCCTCCCAGGTGCTGTGTTTCTCTTCAACTGAGTTCAAGCTCACAAGAGTTTGCTCTGTTATGGGCCAAACATAGAACATAGAAACGCTCGACCAGTGTCATCAATGCACATATTTCTGTCTTGTGCTATTGGTTCTGTGAGTTGAATATCTCTTAATGAGATTTTTGCAAATTGGGCTGAGTGGTTCTGTTACACTATACATCATTGTCATTTGTCCAAATAGAAATAGGACTGGGCTTAAAAGCAAGGAGGGGTCTGGCTGGTACACACACACACACTATATCTTTACTGAGCTAGCGGTATAGTTTCCAGTCAAGCCTGTAACGGTACGATCAAGACAGAAGGGAGGTGGGACTCAATTGCATGACACAGAGGCAGATAAATGTTGAATGGAACTGGTCTTTACTGAAAACTTTGCAGTTGCTATGGTACACGCATAGACAGTTGAACATACAAAGTATCAAGGGGTAATCCAGGAGCAGAGTCGGGTCACGGAAACAGGTTTGGTACACAGGTTTGGTACACAGGCAGATACTCAGCGTAACCGCACAGCAGACAAGGATCAGGCAAGGGCAGAATCGAGTCACGGAAACAAGGTCGAGGAAGCCGGGGAATCAAACGCTTGGGAAACAGGAAGACGGGACTAATGCTGGAACACTTGACATCGAAGTACAAAGACGAACTGGCAACGAGAGACAAACAAAACAGACTCTATATACACACCAAGAAGTGAGAGGGAACGAGCTACAGGTGAGGACACTAACGAACAGATTGGGAACACCTGGGGGTAGGAAGTAGAAACAACAGAGAACAGGTAATTAACAAAATAAAACAGGAAGTACAAACACAACACAAAACATCTAACGAACAGGCCGAGACCTAATAAAGCCACATATTCTTTTCTGCATATCCTGTGTCCATGCTTATTCTATTTCTTACTGTAGTAACTTCATATCCTTTCCTACTGACTGCTTTGAGATTGCAGTCTTCTTGTTGTCTACCTTTATCCTAAAGTGTCCTTGTGGACCTGCTCCTAAAACCTCTGCTGCTTAAAACGAACAGTCTCTAATCTCTGGGATGCGATGAAACGATGGTGAGGAATAATGAATCACAATCATATATTTTTTTACATGTCACTCCTCCCCGTGGCGCAGATGTGCTCCTCTGCCCACCTGATCTGTTTTGCATATTGTTAGAGAAGAGGGACAGGTTATTACATTACATCACATAAATCAAATTTGATGTGGTGGTGCAGTCTCTACTGACTGATGTTCTTTTAGGTTCCATGTTTCTCACCAGATGAGTGGGAACACCATCGCTACATGATCTGATTTTGATGATCTAACTATGTTGACTGGTTGTTTCTGAGTCTCAGGTGTACAGGGCCATACTCACCCTCCTGTGATGACTCTGACTTCCGTTTCACAGTCCCCTTCTAAAACTTTTGGTTGTTGAATCTTCACTGATGGTGTACCACTTCCCTGTGTAGCCAGACTTCACCACAAAGAGGTCCAGTTTCTTTATGGAGTCAGTGTCTCTCACAGGAGTGGTGATATATTTACCATTTTACAGTGTGTCAGGTGTCTCCAGGATGCTCTCTCTTTAACTCGGACTGCTGTGGGTCAATAGGATTTGAAACAGTCCATCCCATCTTGGAGAATGCCAGTCCTTCCTTTTGATCATCTTTTAGGAGACCAATCTCCCGGTTTCACTGGACTCTCCTCTCAAGTTTTCTGTATGTGACACAATAAATTTCGTTTTATCTTTTCTATTTAACAGTTATGACATTTCTTCTTCTTCTATGTCTACTTCTGGATGCGATTGTTTGTCCATAAGTTCTCTCATAGCTGGAATATAAAATATAAATCAAAATGGCGATAAGCCTCTTGCAAAATGTGCATTTTTAATATTACTGGTGGTAAGCACTTCATCCAGCTTTTCCTTGTACACCAAGCATTGTTGTTAATGCTTCAATGATATCATTTAAAAATGTGTCTCATTATCACTAAATATTCTTTCTGGTATCCCAAATCGTGGTATATTTCAAAATATGGCTCTGATAGTGAAGTACTTTGGGCTGCAATTCTTACATAAAGCTTATTATTATTATTATTATTATTATTATTATTATTATTATTATTATTATTATTATTATTATTATTATTATTATTATTATTATCCTTTACTAACATTACCTTATTTTACAGTTCATTTAGCTGTAAACACTTTAGCTACTGTCATAGCGTCTACTCTATGTGTTAAAAATACTTCAACCCCATTTATATGTCTATTATTGTCAAACAATATTTATTTATTTCATATTTATTTAATTGAATAAAATCCATGCAGATGTGCTTATGGCGGATTTTCTGGAGTCGGCATTTGGCCTTAAAGTCAGATGCTATGAATATACTCTGTTAATATAATACTCCCTCCTTTTGAGACATGGTGAAATGCCGTGTCTCAATACACACGCACATAAGCTTCTTGGTAGTACTAATGTCTTCTCTGATCAAGTATTCTTTCGAAAGTCGTCTGTCTTGCTTACAATTATTTTTAGTCCAAACTGCTTTTTCTTGCTTTGTAGCTGCATTCTGCATATCTTTCAATATCTCTCTGTCTTGTGTTCTGGTGTGTTTGTCTTCTCATTTACCTATTGTTGCCTACTGAAACTGGATCAGTTCTTATCGTATGTGTTGTGCCTTTTATATAAAGCAATATACTTTGGTAGCTGTACTGCCTTCAATAAGTCTTCTATTAGAGTGTGATTAATATGTTTGTTAGTCAATGTTACCATACCTCTATTCTGTCCCTGTTGAGCAAACACATGTAATGTTGAACATGCATAGTTACCGTCTGTGTAGATATTTACAACTTTGTCTTTCTTTAATCTGCATGTCACTGTCAATGCTATCAGTTCTGCTCCTATGCTGACAGATGATTAGGTAGAGCTTCTGCTTTTAATACGTCGGTCTGTGTCACTACAAAAATCTTGTCACATTTGTATTATCTAGGTTACTTTACATGATCCGTTAACAAACATTTCTATCGTTGGTTCCTCTTAGTGAATGTCAGTCAAGTCTGGTCTTGGTGAAGTTTCTTGTCCATCTCTGTCATTCAGTCATGTGGTTCTACGTCTTCAGCTGTTGGTAATAATGTAGATGGATCAAAGTTGTACATTTTTCTATCGTTAGGTGCGGTTGTGAAAACAAAACTGCCACTGCATGCCTGGTGCCTTGCAGGTGACATGTAGGTGATATTGTTCTCTACCAACAAAACTCACACTGCATGTGTTACTGTTAAAGTCAATGGCCTGAATAACACTTGATGCAGAGGCCTGACCTGCCATTGAAGCTGCAATTACTGCTTATGTGCAGTCAGGCATTGCCTTATCTACTGGGTCTAATTATGAAGAGTAGTAAACCACTGGTCTACTCTTATCTCCATGGTTCTGTGTTAATACTAATGTCATAAAGTCTGCCGTTTAAATAAAACGTTTCTTATAGTCTGGTATTTCTAAAACAGATGAGTTTACCAAAACTTTCTTTATTTTCTTAAATAATTCGTCAGCTGTTTCATTCCATATTATCTTATCAGATGCTGACAGGGTTTTTAGGAATCAGTTTTGACTGATTAATTAATAGTGCATCATTTGGCACTCAGCTTCTACAGAAATTACATAATTTGTCTCATAGTCTGGTTTAGGTGCTTCTAATTAAGTGTTCTTCCTCTCCTCTTCAAGTGCTCTGCCTGATTGTGAAATGTTGTAACTCAAATCCTTTACTATTGATTTGAACAATTGTAGTTTATTATATCAAGGCGCTCACCATATCCACCATATCCATATCCAGATTGTTGTGTAAGTGCACACTTCTTTCCCTTATACTGGAAAGCAAACTAAATCTGACTTTCTTTTACTACTTAGCTGGAAAATAATGCATTTGCTATATCTATTATTAAAAATGTGCTCTCTAGATCTATGGATGCTCTTGGTACTACAACTTTATTTACTACCTGTAAATCTGGTACCATTTTCCATCCTATATATGGCAGTTTTCCTTACTGGAAATATGGATTGCTCCTGGCACTTGATCTAATTCTCTCAGACATTTCTTGCTTAAACAGATACCATCTCTAATATGGCCTGATACTAAAGTTTTTTATTATTATTTTTTATTCTGAACATAATCTATCATTAGCTGATTTTACTGAGATTGTTTTTATTTTACGCTCTTTATTCTGAGTATTTTGCGGCTCTGTTCTGCTCTAATCAGTTATGTCTGCTCCGGAATTACACAAAAAGCAACCAACAGCTAATGAAAGAATTTCAATCACAGAAAAAGAAAAGACTAAGCTTTTGGTTATGCCGAGTGGCATTTCAGTGCCTGATCCCTTGACATTGCAGGATGGCTGGGTCAATGAAAACAACAGTATGACTTCTTGGCCGCCGATATACCTCAGCGATATAACATTATCTTTAATGTCTGACCACCCAGGGAACGATGTCGAGTTTCATAAACGAACTTTGAACGAATACAAAGAAGGCAAAGCATTTAGACTGTTTGACTCTGGCTGGTTGAAACAAATATCTTTCAATCCTCTCGCAGATTCTGAGTATTGCTTTTTGAAAGCAAAATGTACTCATTCAATGAAAGTTTCCCATACGCCACATTCGGCATGGATCTGCGTAGTCAAGAAAACTGGCGATATCATAAGTGCTTATTGCAGTGTAAGCTATTACAAATATATACCTAACTTGTGTTTGTTAATTATTATAAAACTCAATATATAGAAAGTACATTTGTCAATATATAAATCAAGTAGATCGACTACATACCCCAGGTCGAGTTCAGGATCAGGGAATTAATTTGTTGGTTTTCCTTGCATGAAATGCTCACTGCAAACCCGCCAAGATTTCTTGGGCTCCCAAGACTTCCCATTGTAATCCTGTGTCTTTACAGCTTTGGTCCATGCTAGCCTTCTATCATTGTTCTTTAGTGCTGTTGGAAATGGAAATAGTTCGAACGGGGGCTTGCAGTCGCAATTTTTTCAATCGTGAAGCTCACAATGAGATTCTGCCCATTTATGTAGCTTTCTCCCACTGTTTGAACATCCTTTCACCACACAATGTCGGTGTCCAAATCCCATAACTAGAAGAGCAATGATTACACACTAAAAACTAGCCAAATACAATGTAAACACGCTTGAAGAATAAGCTAAATACAATGTAAACACGTAGAGAAGAAATCCAATATGGCGGCCCTTGTAGAGTTGGTGTTCACTTTTCTAGGCTTGCCACACCAGCATGCATTGCGATTCCACTGGAAGCCTGAAACTCCGATTCCGTCTATAGCCTACTGGTTGGTGGGGGATGGGTACAATGTCTCCTTTGTTTCCAAAGTCTTTCCATACCCCAGGTGGGGGATGAAGTAATGGCCAACGGCTGCTGCTACCCCCACTGGGCCTGTGTTTTGTCGGGTTTAGGAGCTCTGAGGGCGCTATGACTGTTTTTCAAATTAATCCAGCAAACTTCTAAATGATCAAGATAGTATTTATTTAAAGTGATGATGACAGCATTTCAACAATACTCTCAGCCGAGGGCACTTTCAACACACCAAGTCCACAGTCCGAATCAATAAAGAGCCAGTTAGCTGTCTGTTGGTAAAAGTGAAAGTGGTACAGAAACATCATGAACATTTTGCTATATTCTCTTCAGAAGGGCGTCGTCTTCTCTCATTGGTCCACGTTGGCGCGGTTACGCCCCTTGGTGGGCAGAGTTGTTGTGACGAGATGGAGGGAGACCTGAAACTCTCTTAAAGGAGAAGTGTACCTAAAGTGTTTCACATTCATAACTAATATAGTGCTCATTATACATTCTTGTGCAGAAACACATGTTGTTGTTTTTTTTTTACAGGAGCTTGTGTTATTCTATCGTTTTACTCTAAATGGAGATATTCAAATTTTGGAGATGGGATTTGTGGACAGACAACAGGTGCTCCCGTTAAAAAAGAAAAAGAAAGGTACGAGCCATACAAGATGAGCAAAGTAAATTTCAAGAAAAGTGGCCAGGAATTTGTATTTGCCCTTCACGAGTCGAACCCTTTGTGCTTAATGTGCAAATAGACCCACTCTGGTTTCAAGAGAAGTCATTTGGAGCGGCATTTCCAAAAGACACATCCAAAATTCAACGAAATTTACGCCCCTGGGAGTGAAATTAGTAAATAAAATAGAGCACCTTTCTTCTTCTCTTTCTGGAAAACAAAGGCTCATACACAGGACAACTAATACAGCTGAACGATTAACTGAGGCATCTTTTGAGATTGCATGGATTTTGGCTCGGGCAAAAAAAACCTTCTCAGTCTCAAAAGTTGTGAAAGACTTTTTTGGCTTCAGCAGAAATATTGTTTGGGGAGTTTGACAACATCATCCCAGTATTGAGCTAATCCTGTTTTTATTGAATGTATTGGTTGGCTGCATTGCATATTGCATGTTCTGGGTGGGCTGATTAATAAGCAGACATGCTTTTTATGACTGGATGTTGCTTTTCATACTTTGCGGTAAAAGTGGCTCTTCCATTGACTTTATCCTATCAATGTAGCTCTCATGTAAAAAATAGTGAAGACCACTGACCTAGATATTACGGGTTAGGTTTAAATTCTGGCACATCTTACACATTGAACCTTTAATGTTCACGTAATGATTAACGTTAGTCTGCCTGCTGATTATTTGCTCTATGAATATAATTACTGTTTGGTCTATAAAACATAAAAAAAGAGTGAACATTTCCAAAACCCAAAGATATACAATTTACAATGAATTAAAAAAGTCCTCACATTGGAGAAGCTTAAAGAGCCTACGAAATGATATTTCGTCAGTGTTATTGGGCTTGTTATATGATAGAGGTTGCATTTCTATTGTGAGAAGTGCCATATATATTTTATTATTATTGATGTATTCTTAATAAATCACAATCATAACAGCATAAAAAAGACGCTAACAACAATCGGTCGCTGCGCGGGGAACATCTACTTCGGTAATCTTCGGGCGATGACGTCACAAGTAGAACACAGCCGCCAGTGTTTGTATGCGTTGAAGCGTCCAGCAAAGACTGATGTAAATTATTATGAGAAAGAATGGACAACAATCGATTGTCAAGAATAATTGGCATGCGATGTGTTGTATGGGGATGTGGGGCCGTCTCCAAATCTAGCTTTCTGTGGCCAAAAGATGATAAAATGTTGCGTTTATGGACAAGACAAGCGCGTCGAACGAGGGCAGACTTCGCTGGATCAGGAAAACCAGGGTCGATGAAACTGAAAACTGAACGCAGATGCTGTGCCTACAATACTGCCAAGATCCCAGCCAGCACAAGCCACCACGCCGATTCAAACACGTCCGCCGATGCAGAGTCCTCCACCAAAGAGACGACGAAATGCATTCGCCAAAAGGGAGAGGTAAGGTAAGCCGTGCTACTTGTTGTTTACTTTATTTATTGTTACAATCATAAAGCCATAATCGGTCTAGGCCTACTGTATGTAACGAGTTTACCCCAGGCCCTAGCCGATATCTGTGTTATTGTCTGTAGTATTAATAATTTTAGCTAATTACACTTAATTACACTCCATTAAGTATAGAGTCAATGTTTATAACAGGCTTCCCCATTTTATTCTGTGGTTTGAGTAAAAGTTTTAGTCTATTTAACTTTTAACTATCACCCTATTATTACATAGGTATTGGAAACATTGTTGAATGAGGACACATGTATGATCAGCGACAATCTATTGGACATCCACACTGAGGAGGACGCTGTGTGTACAGCAGTAAGTATACAGACTGTACGTCATCTGTACATTACAGTTGTAGTACCAGTAGACCTGCACATGATGTGTTACAAATACAATGTATAGCATCACCACATGCATGTACATAATTCATATATTTAATTCTTTGATTTGATATCATTGCTCTCTCAATCACTTCAACCACATCTTTTATCATGAATGTTATTAGATATTTTCTTTACGCAGACATGTACAAACAATACAATTTCAAGCCGGTTTGAAATGTTTATTAGTAAAGTTTTGTTTTGTACATTTCAGACATGTCAGAAAGAAATTGCTGTGCAGACGGATCTCCCTCCACGGACACACCACAAGTCCATGCAGGCGCGACCACGTGTCAGGTTAGCTGGACTGCAAGTTCCAATCCATGTTGGTTGTTCCAAAGGTCGGCATCATACAAATACAGATACACATATACACACATACATACATACACTATTTACTATATAAATATATTATATTATATTATTATATATAATATATATATATATATATCATTCTTGATTATAAAACATATTTTTTGCAGAGTATGTTACTGAACTCTTGAGCAAGACTCTACGCTTGTGCCAAGACCATGTTGATGAGGAACCTTTCGATGTCCCAGATCCACTCAGCAGTCGGTGGAAGAACCAAACCAGAGGGACACTGTTGTGCTGTGTAGAAGCAGATTCAATCACTGATCTGATATTGTGTTTTGTTTTTGACTCTAATAAAGTGCTGGATACTTGAACAACGTTTAGTTGTCAGATGGAAACATAGCACAGATCTTTTGAATGGCACATGATGGCATTATGTGGTTCTTACCATGTATTCCCCAACAAAATCTCACCAGCTGGCGGTATGCCACATAGCGATACATTCTGTAATATACAAGATAATACATGTCAATGGTAATTTCTTCAACCTTATTTGCTTATTTATCTATTTATTTTGTGACTTTGCCAGAGTGACCATTCAACTTCCCATAAATACATTCACTGAGTTCCTCCATGACTTGCTTTTCTTGGCAGCAGCTCTTCAATTGCTTCCATAATTGTACAGTTTTCACATGTACACCTAAATGTATAAAAGAAGAGTGGTAAGGACATGTACACAATATGCAATATCCAGAAAAAAGGCCAATATTAACGTTATCTTAATTTCATACTATACCTGCTTCACGACAGGCTCGTAAGCCTGTTATGGTCGTACGGAGGTCGGATCTACCTAGTAGCAACTTTTTACCTGTTTCACGTAGTTCTCGTAAAGTTACGACATCGTAACTTCCATGAGAATCTGGTAAGTGTTCCGGCTACTACAGGCAGCCGTAAGACGGTCAGCTGGCAGACTATACTTTATAAACCAGCGCTGTCCTCCGGTCTGTTTGTTAGCTAATAGCTAATGCTTTATATACAGCTTGTAATATATGACGTTTGACATCAGACACAACGATAGAACCTCAACCGCAGAAGAATCAAGTTATAAAGCTTTACAGACGTCGATGTGTCCAAGTAGAAAAATAATTGAATTTTTAGCTATCGAGCAATTTGCGGACAAGTAGTCGGGTTTCATAACAATTCAAGGAAACCAAGCTATCGACTCGATATAGGATAGCTCGCGATCCCGTCTGTGTCTCCATCTTGAATACTGTGGCTCGAACTGGGCTGTTTCCACCACGTTAAACTCGCCCGCATGATCTAAATCCACGACATAGGCATCCTCTTCAATAAACTCCTCTTCTTGAATGTGCAACGAGTCTATTGACGACTCACTGTCACTCGATTCTGTGGAAATATCTGAGACAGAGTCCGACATTCCACGTCTGCCGTGCTGTCTGTGTATTCAACTGGTGGACTGTTCTACTTGTGACGTCAGAAGATGGCGTCGGCAGTTTCTGGTAGCGGCGATGCCAACATCGGTGGTCGACATAATAAATCGTGATTTATTAAATACTGCGGGCATAGTGTCATTAATAACACATTATTTTACACCACAAATAGCATTTATTATCATCAGTAGAATTTCATGTGTATCATTTCATAGGCTCTTTAAACCGGAGATAATTCACTGGGTTAAACAAAGTGTGAGCAGACAGGTAATATGTCCAGGACAGGTATACCTTGTGATCTGTCATTGAAAACAGTACATTTATATCTACAGTATGTATTTATTTCTTACATTTTGTTTTACAAAGTTATGAAAGCAATGTTTAAGTCAAGTGTGATGTTGACTCACACAATGAATGACTGGAGTCATTCACACAATGAACGACTGGGATCTACCTTGACAAACTTTGCAGGTCAAGAGGAACATTCAGAGTTCATCAGCAATATTGCTAACTTAGGGGAACTCGAGAGGGTCTCTAAAACAGGTCTGTGACCTTTGTTCTTGCCCACTCTTTGGCAATGTACGGTTTTATGTATGTGTTATCCATTCAGTCCATCTGCCTGTCAGTGTGCTACTATGGCTCTGAACATCCCCGGTGTGATAGCAGTGGTTCTGTTCTATATCCTGATCCTGGGGACAGGGGTTTGGGCTTCCCGAAAGTCCAGGAAAGCTGAGAGGATGAGCCATGGAGACAGGACTGAAGCGGTGCTCCTCGGAGGCAGAAATATCAGCTTGCCGGTCGGGATTTTCACCATGACTGGTAAATTGTTCTGTGGGGCTTATGAAATCAGTTCTTTGTATTAGTTTAGTTTTTTGCTAGTGGGACATGGATTTTATGCAAAGATGCTGAGAGTGGCCCTGTTTGAATGTATTATTAACATCTTGTTATCTCAATATCAAGTGAATTATCTCATTATTTTGCAATAACAAACCTGTATCTTCATGATAACAGTTTAATTATCTTGTGGTGTAAAGAAAAGTTAGTTTTTCAAGATAACATTGGTAACAAAATGTATAAATGCATGTGGTTACGGTAGATGTCATTTCCTGCCCTGACCCTTCGGTTATGTTTTTCATTGTGTCATTTATTCACTCATAATTTCCTGTTTTATTTTGATATGCTCAAACCGCCTGTGTGATTGTGTTCCATGCCCTGATTCATTTAACTTATCTCTCATTATCATTATATCTTCCCTTTCTCAGTGCAAGTTCATCATTGTACCCAGTGTATCAAAGACTTTTTGGCAAGTAAAGACTTGAGTTTGCCTGTGGATTCTCCAGTCCTTACAGCACAAACGGACCAAACTATGGGTTCAGCCCACTCTGATTCGATGCATGCTGCAGTCTGCATAGGGATAAGAGAGCTGAGCGAGCACCAGGAAAATTCACAGGCTCCATCGGCAGCCAGGTTTTCCACCAGCTTGCAGCCCGTCTAGAGACTCGTGTGACAGCATATCCGACCCTAGCGGTTTTACCCATGAGTGGTGGGCCCACAGGATAGATGAATGGGAGGCACCACGTAGCTTGAACCATTCTTTGACCGGCCCCTCGCCTGAGACCAATTTGCCTACCAGGAGCACCAGGCTCCAGACAATACAGCTCTCAGGTTCATAGGGACACACAAACCTCTCCACCAGGGTAAGGTGATGAGTCCCGGAGAGGTAAAGGCAAAGTCATATTAGTCAAATATACAGTATTACTACCGGTCTACATACTGTATGAAGTAGTAAACCCTGAAATAGCATTTGGATCTTAAAGGGTTGAAAAAGTAAATGCCGTTTCTTGTATTTGACACTCTCATAACTTTTGTTTCAAGTCAATGTAGCAGTGCTTATTTTGTGCTCTGGTGGTGCTTTTGGTGAGATATGGTGGTGGTATGACTTGTGGTGCTTCAGCTTTCCCAGCTTGTACAGTTGCAATTAACAATTATTTTTATTATTGATTAACATACCAATTATCTTCTTTATTATTAAATATCTTGTTTGGTCTGTAAAATATAAAAAATTACTGAAAATATCTAAAACCCAAAGATATGCAATTTAGACATAAAACGGAAAGAAAAACTAAATCCTCACATTGGAGAAGCTGGAAGCAGAGACATTTTTGGAGGTTTTTGCTTGACAAATTAGTTGATGATTAAATTATAATCAAATGAATTGACACATTTGTTTTGCTGTATGGTTCAATGCAGCTCACTCTTAGAACGTTTGTATCTAATACTGTTGGCTCTATTTGATTATGTAAGTCATTTCAGTGTGCCATTTTGTGCAAGGCTTTGTGCATTTTTACTTATATCCCCTACACCAGCCACAGTACATATTTAATGTAGTGATTGGTACAAGTTGTGGTTTTGGCACTTCACCCACTGCCCTAATTCACTGCCCCTGATTCATGTGTTTTAAAGTTTAAGCAGAGAGACAATGCAGCCAAGAGAGGTAGATCATATTAAGCTGTCATTTTAACATATAGTATTGGAGTGCCTTCATATTACAGCGCATGCCTCATTAACGCAGCGTCCAGGATTCCATTCAAGCCTTGGGACCTTTGTTGCATGTCATACCTCTCCTATTCCCGTATTTCTAGTCTCAGTCTCTACACTGTCAAATAAAGGCAAAGATGCCACAACAAAACATATGGTATTATTTATATTATAAATATATATTTATTTATAAGTATTACTGAGGCATTATTAGTATGAGCAAGCTATGCATTCTAGTAAAAGCCATGACAGGACAAGTTCAGAGGTGAGGGTTGTGTAATAGTAATTGTAGTAGAATCAACAGAATGGTAGTTTTTACTGGCAGAAAATAAACTAAAAACTAATTTAAAATCAAATCCACATGAAGCTGTGAAGTGAGAATGTTGGAGTGTGAGAAGAAGAATGGACATTTTTAACTAGCTAAAAGAGCATGAATAAAGCAGTCAATATGAGCAACACAAATACACAAATGTGAAACGCCCAAAAGCGAGGTGTATTGCCAGGACTATGTGTGAGGGGATGTTTTGAAAGTCTTCATTTTGTAAAAGTGAACTTTGGCTCTTTCATTAATAAGTAACTTTCAGAGTCATCAATACTGCCAACTCAAATGAACTCGGGAGTGTCTCCAAAAGTTGTATGTGACCTTTGTTTTTGCCTACCCTTTGGCAATGTACGATTTGTGTTATCCATTCAGTCCATCTGCCTGTCAGTATGCTCCATAGTGGTTGGCCACTATGTCTCTGAACATCCCCGGTGTGATAGCAGTGGCTCTGTTCTATATCCTGATCCTGGGGATAGGGCTTTGGGCTTCCCGAAAGTCCAGGAAAGCTGAGAGGATGAGCCATGGAGACAGGACCGAAGCGGTGCTCCTCGGAGGCAGAAATATCAGCTTACTGGTCGGGATTTTCACCATGACTGGTAAATTGTTCTGTGGGGTTTATGAAATCAGCTCTTGTTTGGTCTTGTTGTTTGATCAAAACATTGTGCTTTGTCTCATAGTGGCGTTTCACATCACCACTTTAATGAGCACCACGGTCTCTGAGTATATGAGATGCTGGTGTTATGCTCCCAGTGGGAAGGATGAACATGAATGAGTCCATTCTCGGTTCAGGGTTCATTTATGTCACTTTATACTGCATTCTCTTCAAAAGTCCAACATTTTTCCCTGTCAGATTTGAACAACCATCCGTTGTCACGCCTGCCAGCTTGTCCCATTTCAGTCCCAACTTGTCCACACATGAATTTACCTTCATGAACAAATCACTCCCTGTTGTTGTCCCTTTCATTGACTGCATGGCTTCTCAAATGCCTCCTTTTCTCCGGGCATAAGAGTGCTGCAGACTCCACCAAACACTCCTTGATAAACTTTACGTCAGAAAATGGTTTACTTTTTCTAGCGATTTTGTGGGATAAGACATAACTTGTCTTGACAGCTGCATCTCTGGATGTGCAATGTTTTGTAAAAAGTCCTTGTTGGTTTTGCAGTTTAGCTAGCAGAGCACCCGACTCCTTTTCCCGCTCTTCATCAGACAAGTTCTTGAACAGCGACTCAAATTGTAATCTTTGAACACAGCGACCTGCGCACCACAAACTAAGCACACGGCTTTACCTTTGAGTTCCGTAAATAAATACTTAGCAGTCCATGTCTTCTTGAAAACGCGACAATCTGTATCAATCTTTCTTATTTTGGCGTGAGCGGACATTTTGAAGGCTAGCCGGCCAGCATTCCTTGTAGCTGTTCAGGTGCGGGGGGCGTGCATACGTAAATAAAGAAAAACAGCACCCTTTTCAAAATAATAGCAACACAGTTAGAAAGTTATTTACACCATGCACGCAATACAATAGTGTTGCTCTTATTTTGAGCTGAAAGGGTGCATGTTTTTACGACTTACGATTGTCCTCACACATCTGGACCGCGGGCCGTACAATGCCCTGGTCTGCATTAACAACTCAATCGCGAAATGGATTGCAATGGACTGCAGGTTGTAGAGGACAGGGGGTTAACGGAGTGTAACAATCGGCTTGTTCTTTGGTGTCCTGTTTTATGTTGAAGTTTTCACTCTCCCTTGTTATATGTCTAGTGGTACTTCCTGTCTGTGTCTTTACCCTCCTCTTCCAACGAGGATTATCTTTGTCTTTATGTCGAGTTAATATGTATTTTGCGGGAATGGAAAGAGGCCTTCTTCGAGAGGCCTGTGGGGAGGTAGCTAAGAAGCCTTGGTTGAGGAGTCTTCTGCCTGAGGTACTCAGGAATTTCCTTAACCTTGCCGATCGGTCTGCCTTTCCGTCAGCTCGGCAGAGCTCCGTTCCTGCAGCTGGACCTCTGCAGACCCCGGCCGTCCCCCTGCCGCCTCTGCAGACCCCGGCCGTCTACCTTCCGCCTCTGCGGACCCCGGCCGTCTCCCTGCCACCTCTGCAGACCCCGGCCGTCTACCTGCCACCTCTGCAAACCCCGGCCGTCTCCCCGCCGCCTCTGCAGACCCCGGCCATCTCCCTGCCACCTCTGCAGACCCAGGCCGTCCCCCTGCCGCCTCTGCAGACCCCGGCCATCTCCCCGTCGCCTCTGCAGACCCCGGCTGTTCCCCAGCTGCCCCTCGAGATCCCAGCTGTTCCCCAGCTGCCCCTCGAGATCCCAGCTGTTCCCCAGCTACCCCTCGAGGCCCTAGTCCCTGTTCCTGCTGTTGGGCCGCGAAAGCCCTCTGTTTCTGCTGTCGGACCGCAACAGCCCCCTGTTTCTGCTGCCGGGCCGCAACAGACCCCTATTTCCGCTGTTGGGTCGCGACAGCCTCCAGTTCCTGCAGCCGTGCCGCGACAGCCCCCTGTTTCTGCTGCCGGGCCGCGACAGCCCCCTGTTTCTGCTGCCGGGCCGCGACAGCCCCCTGTTTCTGCTGCCAGGCCGCGACAGCCCCCTGTTTCAGCTGCCAGGCCGCGGCAGACCTCTGCAGTCTTCAGTTCCCGCTGCCGGACCTCCGCAGACTTCAGTTCCCGCTGCCGGACCTCCGCAGACTTCAATTCCCGCTGCCGGACCTCCGCAGACTCCAGTTCCCGCTGCCGGACCTCCGCAGACTCCCTTTCCCGCTGCCGGACCTCCGCAGACCCCCCCTGCCAGACCTCCGCAGACCCCCGTCTCTGCTGCCGGATCTCTGCTGACATCCGCCCCAGCTGTTCCCCAGCCCCTGTGCTCCCGTTGCCCCCCGAGACCCCAGCCCCTGTGCTTCCTCCGTCCCTGGAGACCCCAGCCCCTGTGCTCCCTCTGTCCCTCGATACCCCAGACCCTGTGCTCCCTCTGTCCCTCGATACCCCAGCCCCTGTGATCCCTCTGTCCCTCAGGACCCCAGCCCCTGTGATCCCCTCTCTTCTCCTGAGACCCCTGTGCTCCCCTCTCTTCCCGAGACCCCTTCGCTCCCCTCTCTTCCTGAGACCCTAGTGCTTCCTCCAGCCCGGACTCGACGCCGCCCTCCCCTCCGGCCTCCTGAGCGACTGCGCCCGCATCCTGCCTCCTGAGCGACTCCACCCGCATCCTGACCGGCCTCCGCGCCGGCCTCCTGACTGGCTCCGCCTGCATTCTGCCCCGCCTCCTGTGGTCCTTTAAATTTACAATTCCTACTTATTGATTCACTCATCTTCCAAAATCCATTTGAATATTTTGAAATGTGATTAATTTAGATTAATTAATCACAAAACATGTAATTAATTAGATTATTAGATTTTTTAATCCCTTGACAGCCCTAATTTATATATATATATATTTTCTAATTAAACTGTGTGTGTGTGTGTGTGTGTGTGTGTGTGTGTGTGTGTGTGTGTGTGTGTGTGTGTGTGTGTGTGTGTGTATGTGTGTGTATGTGTGTGTATCTCATTCTTCTGCAGCTACATGGGTTGGAGGTGGTTTTATCCTGGGTGTGGCTGAGGCGGTGTACTCTCCTAAAATGGGGTTAATATGGGCTCTTATGCCTCTGTATTACTCGGTGTCCTTCCTAATAGGTAAGACAAGTCATACATTATAGAGCCGGAAGGTTGTGCTAATCTTGATCATTTCAGACATAAACTTTGTGGTTTTCTGTGTGGCTCATTTCATCTGTTTTGTAAACTACAGTAAATGTACAACACAGCTTGATGTTCTGGATACCAGCAGTTTACAATACACAGTGCCCACAGCATCAAATGATGAAAAATTTGCCACACAAATGAAAATACAATATAATGCCTAATATCTCATCCCTGCACAAGGTGGTCTTTTCTTTGCAAAGCCAATGAGGGATATGAAGTATGTCTCCATGATGGACCCATTCCAGATAAAGTATGGCAATGTACTCAGTGGTGCTCTGGTGCTGCCTTCTCTGCTGGGGGAAGTGCTGTGGGTGTCCTGTACTCTGCTTAGCTTAGGTAAACATACAGTATGTACCTACCATGTAAAACCACACATTTTGGTGGATTTATTTTGGTGGATGCAATGAAAGCATTTTAGTTTCTCTGTTTGTGGCTTTGTTCAACAGGAGTAACTATGACTGTGATACTGGACTTACCCTATGCCTATTCTGTGTGGATCTCATCAGCTGTGGCCATCATCTACACTTTGTTCGGAGGCCTATATTCAGTGGCCTACACGGATGTTATCCAGCTCTGCCTAGTTTTCCTCAGTTTGGTGAGTTACAAGGCCTACATCAGTACATGTTCATTTTAAAGATGTATATTATCTGCAGGTATGTTTATTGACATCTAGTATAAAGCTCCACGACCCAACATGTATTTCCAACCTACATCTTGATAGAATGAATGAATAATTTCATTTTATCATTGTGTCCAAATGTTGATTCATTACTAACTTTAAATTTGAATTAAATTTAAATTTGGTATCACAGATGTCATTTAAAAATGTGTCAGGTTCAAGTATTTCTCCCATTTCACAAGCACTACCTTCGTTTTTGTTTATTTAGTTTAAAATTATTAAAATGTTCTTTTGACTTCTTAGGGAAACATTTATTATTTATTTTTAGAATAGTTGATCTGTAATTGATCTAGCTGTAGTGGTGCACAAAGAGCAAAATAAAATGTTGTCTAATGCCAAGTTAATGGATAACATATTTTTTTGCTTTTGTTAGTTGTAGTTCAGGGACTGTTGTGTGGTGGGCCAGTCTTAAAGGGATATGTGGATGTTTTGAAGTGGGGTTGTATGAGGTACTACTAGCCAATGTTTTACCTACAGTATATGGCGGTCGGCACTCCCCCAGTTTGAAGAAATAGACAAGCGCAGCACAGAAGCTAAGCTATTTACTTCTGTGGACGGGGCAGTCAGCAAAACATATTTTAGCCACCTAAAGAAAGGCCCAACAAAAAATATGTTGAACTGTAAGCAATATTTAGAATATTTTCACCGCTTCACCTTGCCGTAAATAAGTACCCCACACAACCCCATGTCAAGACATCCGAACTATCCCTCTAAGAAGTTTGCACACAAGTCCATATTTTCCCAAATTAAATGGAGCTCTCAAGCCGTGTTGTTTCTCATTTCTGAACAAATAGAGTAGGCAGGACAATGTACAAAGTGAAGCTGCTGAACTGCTTTGACATAGACTCGATCATGTGGAGACCAGTTTGATACAGTGAAATGACTGGAAACGCACGTCACAAACAACCTAAACAATTGCTGCAATCCTGAGAAGTCTTTAATACAGAGTTTCCAGTAAAAGGGAAAACACTTGCAGAAAATCAAGACTTCCAAAACCATCCATGCCAATCAATGTTATCTTTGGTGTGTAAACACAACGGATTGAATGTTAGGTCATATTTGTATTTTAACATCTGACAAAATAACGGTCTTGTTGGGCTAAGGTCTTCAGTCTGATGATATCTATTTGCAGTGGTTGTGTGTCCCCTTCCTGCTGCTCAACCCCTCATCTACAAACATTGCCTTGACTGCTTTCAACCACACGTTCCAAGAACCCTGGGTCGGCACTCTGGAGCAGGACAGAGTCTGGAATTGGATTGATGACTTCTTAATGATTGTAAGCTCAATATTAATCAGTATCACTTTCCTGCTTCCACCCATAAGGTATGATATTGATATTGATTGTGCAATTAAACAGATGGATTTGAAACCATTGCAAAATGACCAATGAACAAAGGTCATTTGCTGCATGTCGTTCCCTCTCTCTCCCCCTTTCATGTGTATCTTGGCTGTACTATATGATGCAGGCAATAAAGTCCCAAAAATAATCTTAAAACAAAAAAGTCAATGAAAAGATATTGATTGTGCAATTGAACTCATTGTTACTGACGGCATTGAAACCATTCCAAAATGGCAGGATGTCGTCTGTAACCACCCTAGTCCAAATGGACATCTTTCACAGACAAAGACTACGACTTTGAATTAACATGGTTGTGATGTATATGGTCTGGAACAAGGATATGTTTGAATATGCAGAACATTTTGAGCACAGGCAGAAATCTTGCAAAAACACATTCAAATAAATAAATGTATCGTTGACGCGAATAGCTGGTACATGCACAATTACACCGTATATTTGTGCAGAGCAGGAACATAATAGTGCATAATAATTCTCCAGAGTGCAGGAAAGTGTATGACCCCCCCATCCCAATATTGAAATATTGAAATCCTGGAGGCCTGTTTGTGCAGTGTTTAGTTTAAATGGTACATTTTAAAACGGCTCACTTCACTATCCTTTGCGGTCTAAGTTGTTGCAGTTCCTATAATAATAATATAATTTTTTTCTTCTGTGCAGTATGCAGTTTGATAAAAAAAAGGACAGTACTTTTTTATCAGCATATTTCATTCTTTGGTTATCTTCTTTCTGGTCCTCAACATGCATCTTCCTCCTCTCCCTGTGCTCTTGTTTCCAGGGTCTTGGTAGTGTTTCATTTCAGAGCTTCCACCAGAGGACGCTGTCTGCCTCCTCATCACGAACTGCCCAGTTAACCTGCTATGTTGCTGCTGTTGCCATTGCCATGCTGGGAATCCCCCCTGTCTTGGTTGGGGCAATCGCCGCCTCCACAGGTAGGATGAGGTTAGAGATGACAGCCCTTTAAAGGTTCAATGTGTAAGATCTGCCAGAATTTAAACTTAACACATTTAAACAATGAACTATCATTATCAAAAGAGTGTGAAGAGGTAACAGTGTTGATGTTATGTCAAAGACGTCTCTGTGTTGTGTTGCAGAGATATCTACTGAAGTTAGCATGCTAACAGCTAGCTGCGCTTCGTCCAGTCTGTAATACCACTTGTTCCTCTAGAGGTGATAGTGAGTCACTGTAGCTGCAGTCTGCCTCAGTACAGAGAGATGTTTTGGTTTAATCCAGACGGACAGATCTTCCGTTAGACGTCACCAGATAGCACTGATTCAGCCGACTCCCCACCAGATTGTCAAACTTTCTGTTGCTGCTGTTACACACCGCCGATTGAATATTCGGATATTGTGAACTACCTTGTGCTACAAACATTGTGGGCAACCAACGCACAAATGAAGGCATACAAGAGCTTAAGGTGCTTATAATTTCTTTGTTTCTGGCTGGGTTGGTAGTCTTCTTACCAAACCACTGAAAGATGACAGGGTGCTCGTCCATGCCCGTGTAAATCACTCTCAAAGAGCTCGAGATACACCGCTCAAGCCTTGGTTTGTGAGTGAGAAAAGCGGCGATGTTATCCTCGCACACTGTGATTGTATGGCTGGATTAAGCGAAGCATGTTCTCACATTGGTGCTTTGCTTTTCGCAAGTGAAGTAGGCTCAAGAATAAGCAAAACAAAAACATGCACAGAAGAAAAGAGCAAATGGCTGCCATCACATGTAAAGAAAGTGCCTTTTTTTACCAGTCAGCGATATGGATTTTACTGCGGCCAAAAAAAGTAAGGTCTTACAGTGTTCAGGTATATCATAAGCATAAATGTTTAACGTAAACATTGAAAACATAGCTTTAGCATGAGCTCTTACCAGATATAAAGTGGACGCCACACACACGGGAGAATTGTGCTTTTTCTTCTGTTAAATCCTTACGATTTATGTTGCTAAACCACAGTTTACGGCGTTCGGTAGACAGCAATTCATCCCTCTTTTGTGGATCGTTGTTTTTGATGATTTTAGGAAATCTAAAGAACCGTTTCTTTGGGTCACGAGTAGCGTTATGAGCACAATTATACACTACGCACAAGATTGGTATTTTCTTTCAATCTTAGATGTTTAAATACAAAGAAAATGACGAAGCTTTGCAGCAACTCACACGTGAACGGACGCGGTCTTGGTTGTGTATATCATCCAACATGGTTGACTTACGGGTTGGGAAATAAGCGTGACGTCACATGCACACGATCTATTGGGCCAGTAATAGGAAATACTGCCCTCGTTTTGTCCTGGAAACCATTGAGCCTAAAATTACTTCCTAAATTGTCATCTATTGTTAATTATGGTTTAAGGCAAAACAAATACAATTGTTTGTTGAAAGTTCAAAGAGATAAGTTTCATCTTATTGTATTAAAGCATTTTCATATTGGGACACTATAAAAAATTATGCTTGTGTTGCGCAAAAGATTCAGGTACTGGAAACTTGCTTAACGTAGGGTTATCTCATGACACACTCCAGATGCTGTGTCTGCAGGTTTAGGGGAGGCAGGTTTTGTGACTTTGTTGTGAGTTAGGCAGCTTTTTTACATTTTAGTCTGGGTAAATTGGAAACTATAGATAAATTCTAATGCAAATCTACAATTAGAGTTTATAACCAGGGGTGCACATAACTGGTACGCAAGTACGCATGCGCAGAAAACATCTGGATTGCGTAACGTCACTTGTGTTACTATGCGTCTTTGCGTAGGCCTACCTGATAGGTCATCAAAACAAAACATGTTTTGTCTACACGTGTTTCTTGTCAACACTCAATGGAGTAGTCTACTAGACATGACCAAAAAACAAAAGACATTAAGCAGCTACTTTGGCTTTTAGCCTTATGCAAAAAAAAACAGCAAACTGAGCCAGAGCAGAAGAAAACTTTTTTTTCTGAAAAGTGGCTCCAAGACGTGCCATGTCTGAATGCTAATGATGAGCTCACTGAAATGTGGTGCAAAATATGCCGCTTGCATCCACAGCAGACAAAACAGGTCCGTTTTACACAGGCTCGAAGAATTGCAACCACCCTTTGTTTGAAAAACATGACAAGAGCAAAGAGCACGTTAATGTGGCACAAGCTATTGCTAATAAACAAGCTAGTGAAGAAGAACTATCCAGCCACCCACTTGCTAGCTAGCAATACAAGCTGAATGAAGAACAACGGCAAACCCTGTGTAATATTTTTCTCCTCGCCTTTCATAAAGCTAAACATGCATGTCCCATGGAAAACCAAAAAAGAGCGATTTGAGTTGAGTAGAGTCGTGGGATACCATGCAATACAAATGCTGCAAAAGTTAACAATTCGCTGGTGAACATTTAGTAACTAAAGAGATGGGATATTTTCCTGTGACCCAAAATACCATTTTAAATGAATGCTAATGTCACTGAATATGTAAATAAGCAACTATTTGCAAACATGTTTGCCATAACAGCCTTACGTCATAGCATGTCACTGTTGTTTATACAGCTTGTTCCACTGCCCCAATTGCCAAAAAAACGATTTAAAAGTACACAAATGTAATCTAAAACTGTATAATTTGTATTGCTTAAATTGGGACAATATTACCTTAGATAGCTAAACCTTTTAATTATAGAACATTTCTGTACAAGTGGTCTATGGATCGAGTATTCTGGTGAGGAAATTTTACAGGATATTATTATTATTATTATTATTATTATCACTATTTCTCTTGTCCAGACTGGAACCAAACGCTGTACGGTTCTCCATCTCCATATGTACGTGGTGAGCATAGTTTGGTCCTGCCCCTGACTCTACAGTACCTCACTCCATCTTACATCTCAATCATTGGAATCGGAGCTGTTGCCGCTGCTGTCATGTCATCCACAGACTCTAGCGTGTTGTCTGCAACTACTATCTTCTCTTCAAACATCTACAAGAATATCCTGCGTAAACAGGTAAGGCGTAAAAGATGTTGATAGTGGCAGCTCAGTGGCAGTGTGTCTCTAGAGAAGAGAGCTAGGATGCACAATTGTTGCAAACTAAAAAAGTAGATCCAAATCAATCTATTTTGGAAAGTAATCATTTGAATGAATAATGAAGTGTCTCCTTTTGTATAACTCCATGTTCCCAGGCATCAGACAATGAAATGCAATGGGTGATTTGGGTCACAGTGGTGGTGGTGGGTCTGGTTGGGACATCCATAACGTTCTACACCAACAGCCCCCTGGCCCTCTGGATTCTCGGAGCAGACGCCTCCTACACTCTTATATTCCCCCATCTGGTTGCTGTGCTCTTCTTTAAAGTGACAAATGGTTACGGTGCCACGGTGGGTTACATCACAGGGCTGACATTAAGGATTTTGTTGGGGGAGAACCTTTTAGGTCTTCCTGTTGTTCTTCATCTTCCTGGTTGCACATTGAAAGATGGCGTCTACGTCCAAAAGTCCCCTATCAGGACAGTCTCCATGGTCTGCACTTTGGTAACCATCTTAGTTTTTTCCTCGCTGGCTTTGTTCATGTTCAATCACGGCCTGTTGCCTGAGAGGTGGGACATTTTCAAAGTAAAACATAATGTCACTGTGTCACCTGCGGATCCTGTCACACAGAATCTCAGAGAAGAAGCTGGGAGCGATGCTGAGTGTGAAGAGAACAAACATGGAGTTGCCTTACAGCCAGTGCTGGAGACAGGAAAGTGATCATCTTGAAAAAAAACTGTAGATTACTGGAAATAAAAAATATATACTTTCAAGAGTAATGTACATTTCCATCACTTTATTCAATACATTCAATTCCATACTTTTTTTCAACACTCTGTTGTTCCGGATTACTCATCTAAAGTGTTATTGTCCCATTTCATTCACTGCGGGTGTTTGATAATGTCCCAGCTAGACTGTATTTTGCGGCATCATACAAGTACCAAACGATGAAAATAGCTATATTTGAAGTACTGTGTAGGAATCATGCAAGTCACTGAATTTTCCACAACTAGCCCCGGCAAATGTTTTACAATAAAAGCCTTGGAAATGAAAAGACTCTATACACTGAAATGCTACAGGGCTTTTAATTTAAAACGGATACAGGAAGTATACAGGAAATTTACCAAGACAAACAGGGGCACATTAGAAAAGAAGGAAGCTTTATACGATGTATGACCAAACATACTTACTTAGAAATAGAGGCTTGTGTCTCTACAATACAAAACTGCTTCAAATAAAGGCCTGGTGCCCTATGGCCAATGGGGAAAACCAAACACTTGACCAACAAATGGTGTAACTTTATCACTAACTCAGAAAAGCCTTGGTTATTCTCCCAAACATATGAATATATGGACAGCTGCAGACACCAGGGATGCGTAGTAGTTATGTTTATACTGTTTACTTGGAGGTCAAGTTCAAAAAATGTGCAGTAGATTGCTACACTGTGTTGTAGTAAACTTTCCTCCAGTAACTGTTCTGTGTTATAAAATAATTAGGGCTGTCAAATTAGCACGTTCATTTCAATTAATTAATCACAGATTGGCCTTTTATTGTCCTTTTATTGACCAGCCTAAGGCACACCTGTGTAATAATAATGCTGTCTAATCAGCATCTTGATATGCCACACCTGTGAGGTGGATGAATTATCTCAGCAAAGTGCTCACTAAAACAGATTTAAACACATTTGTGGACAATATTTGAGAGAAATAGGCCTTTTGTGTACATAGAAAAAGTCTTAGATTTTGGGAAGAAAAAAATGGGAGCAAAAACAGAGGTGTTGCGTTTATATTTTTGGTCAGTATGACACCGGGAGAGTTTCAGCGCATTGTAGCTGATCTACCACTGCACAAAATCAATGAGCTGAGGCTCACCAGAAGTAAAGAGCTCAGATGACGGTCAAATTAACAAGCCAGGGACAGACAACATTACTTGTACCAATAGCTAAAAACCCAGTTAGAGGAGATGACACGAGACGGATTGTCTTATCCAACGCCTGCAGAAAAGCCTTGACATCATTGACGGCTACCAATATCTGCGTGGAATTGGCCTACCCAAACTCTGCCACGTTGAACTATGGACTCTTTGACATATCCATCCTTCAAACATGCCCCCACACCCACTATGAACTTTGGACTCTCTGGCACATCTGTCCCCAAATAAAGCCCCACAGAAAACCCCAAAGAAAACCCCACACCCCTCCATAATTGAACTAAAGACTAAATTAGCACACATTGAAGAGCCTCAGAAGAAAAGGAATTCACCAGGGCAGAGTGTCCTGGTGCCAGTTTTTTTTAACACCTGAAGAGGTTTCTAAAACACCTATACATACAGTAATACTAAATGTGTCGTATATTCATAAAATATAATGTTGTATTGAAGGTTCAAAATGCTAAGGGTTAAAAACTCTAGGTCACAACAGATGACTTGCATAGAGGATCAAGTTTAGGTGGAATATTGACTGATTGCTCATTGTAACCACATGGTTAAGAAATGCAAAATAAGCACTATGATCTTGAGTGAAACATTATATCACTGTAATGGTAATTTTTTATCTTGTCTTATACTATCCTATTCTTCATATGTTCATCTTATGTTTGTCCTACTACTACAGCGATTGGGACCAGAGCACACTTTGGTCATGTCCCCTTGACATTTTTGTATCTCTAGATGTGCCAGCTTGTATCTCTTGTATCAGCTAGATGTGCGTAGTTGCACAGCCGATTGTCTGTAAACATTGTCACCCACTTGGTGACTATATAGTCTACAGCAGGGGTCACCAACCTTTATGATACTGAGAGCTACTTCAAGGGTGCTGAATAATACGAAGGGCTACTTGTTTGATACAAACTTCCTGAATAACATAGTTGTACAGTTCACCTTTAATGATAATATTATCATCAATAATAATAATCATAATAAATATTCATATATGTGAAGAGACTGTCTGATCACATGTTAATGTTAATTATTCCTCACAATGATTATTAACAATGATTTACCATGGTAGGAAACACAGATATATTTAAACATTATGTATTTATGTTCTCAATGTATTTCAACATTTGAAAGTCAGAGTTATCACATCTCTGATGTTTTTGTAAATATCTTTATTGACAGTTTTGTATGAATGAGCACATTTGTAGCATTTTGTTAAAAATCACACCGGTTATATTTTAGTACAAAGTATCACTTCTGTAAAACAAAAATAAGGAAATCATGAACTGTCACATCTTCAAATCATATCCTGTTTGTACAAACACTAACTTTGTAACATCAGAGAGAGTGGAGATGACATGGGAACCTTTCTTTTCGTCTTTGAACAGTGTTTTCAAAAACATCATTGCACCTTTCAAGACCTCTCCGTCCGAAAAGGTTTTCTTGTACTTTATTAAAAATGTGCAGCTCTAAAAGAAGCTTTGTGTGACTTTTTCACCAGCCTGGTGAAAAGAGATGCTGCCCAAAGCTGCCTTTAACTCTCGGCTTGTTCTGCCCGCAGTGCTGCAGGTGTGTAGGTAGTTAGTTAGTTAGTTAGTTAGTTAGTTAGTTAGTTAGTTAGTTAGTTAGTTAGTTAGTTAGCATGGTAGCTTTGTGACACGTACCGAAGAGTGTACACAATGTGCTGCGTTGCCGTCGCCCAGCAAATGAGACATAATAATAATAATAATAATAATAATAATAATAATAATAATAATAATAATAATAATAATAATAATAATAATAATAATAATACATTTTATTTATAAACGTACACACTTTTCTTTCACTGTTGTAAAAAATAATTCTTCCTCCCAATCATTGTGTCTCAGCGAAAAGGGAAATGGAGATTTAGCTTGTGCGTGGAATTGAACTCTGACCCTGTAGATATGTACATAAAACATTTTTGTTTTTTAAATTCTATATTCAATATTGTCCTTTTAAAATAAAGAATAATTCAACTGTTATTGATTTTTTTTTAAAACAGCAAAACAATTCAATACTAATTTTAGATGGAGCTTCATGGTGACTAGTGCTACTTTTAGAACATGCCCTGCGGGCGACCTATCTAGGCCCTGCAGGCGACTAAGTGCCCACGGGCACCACGTTGGCTACCCCTGCTCTAATGGTATTCTCTGTTCGTTGAACTTCATGGTAGAGTGTTTGAGCATCAAAGGAAGACTGTTTGAACTTCATTGTGGACTGTTTGAACGTCACAATAGGCCATTTGACACACCGTTTGTTCCATTCCTGCAGGAATAAAGAGCTCACTTCTTTGACCAAGTATCTTTATTTTAGTATAATAGATTTACTTCTCGCAACCCTTTGGTTTAATTTGTATCGGCAGAATTCCACGACACCACCCACCAAGTATTTTATTATACCATGCACTGAGTGTCATGCTATGACCACACACTGGATGTTGTGATATGCTATACACTGAATGTCATTCATATTTAACTCTGTATTTAAACGAACATATCACGTGAAGTGTACCGACGCTGGCCTCGTAATTCCCATACTTAGAGTTGGCTTTAATATCATTAGCTTGCTCAAACCAAACAGCTCACTGCATAGTGATGTTTTTGCACAATGTGTGATCATATAATTATTGTTTTTAGAGTAAAGTATGAGCATTAGAGTAAAGGTCTTATATGGTGCAGAATCCATGTTGCCTACATACTTGGGGTAATTTTAGATGCATGTGTTTGAACCTGTCATCAGGCTTTATCCTCATGCATTCATCCCACAGGATAGGTACTCTTTAAAGCGGTACGCAGGAATGTTATGTGACTAGTAAGTTACAACAAAGGGAAATGTTTCCTATAGTAAATGCTCTGTGTTATAAAACAATGTAATGTAATAAGGTATTCAGCATATTGATTGTATCCATATCTAGTGTTAAAATAGATATTATGTCTGTTCTTACATGTGCTGAAATTAATGAGGTCAGAGTGCCAAAGTACCAGAAACTCACTATGTAAAGCCCCCAGTTACACAGAAATGTCCATGTCAGCAGGAATTAACACCTGGCCAATTAAAAATGCCTAATATGGACAGGCATGGCCGAGCCCTGGGGATGCGAGCAGGTCTGTCCTGGCGTAAGAGCTTTCGCGGATGCTGAAGTCAGCTACAGCTAACCAGGGGGGAGTGATATCATGTTACATGTGATACACATGTTAACATTATAGAAATGTGCATAACAGTGATATGTAAGGGAAATGGTAGGAGGAATATAGTCTTTTCCCCAATCTCCACCAATGAGGAGCAGAGTATGAAGTATAAATCAAATGTTTCGTTGTCCACTCGTCGTACTGGAACAGGCACTTTTCCCTGGTATAACTCCTTCCTCTTTTCTGTAGTGAATAAATTCACTCCAGTTAATTCTTTTTTTTAACCTGCTAAGACTCTAATGATTTCACAATTGTACTGATGTTACAGTGTTTGCAAGAGAAGTCGTGTGTGTACTTTGGCCCAGACGCAGACTTTTTCCTCCGACAGCTACCACTTGTAGAGTAGTGACCACAACAAATTGGCGGACAGAGACCATGCGTACACCCTCCGATAACGAAGTTCACGTCACACGGACTTCGCGTTCTTGCAGACGCCGAAACTATAACTTTGGCTTAAGTCACTTAGCAAATCAGGGACAGACCTTTGCATTTATAGGGCATTTATAGGGCTTTTAGCCAAAAACAGGGCTTGAGAGAGAAGTTCAAACCCTGCCTAGCTTTGTATTCTTGTACACCTTGCCTATCATCGCGTGAGCAGCCATGCTTGGTGGATTGTCAGTTTCAGAAAGTTTCAGAAATTCTTGGATTTATCCAAACAAGGTTTCAGACACCATTAGAAGATCCTTCAAGCAGTTTATTTGAAGTATACTGGCGCCCACCACGCTCCAGTTGACATGGACAGATTTTCCATCCAACTTGAATAAACCCATTCATCCAAATAACCAGTTTCATCAGGCCATTTGATATTTGTTTAACTTGGTTTCTCAGGGAATGATCACTGCGAGTCCGGTCATTTTGGTCAATATTCATCCTTTGATGATCAGTTAAGTAAGTCTGATAATATCCTTGTTTTCACAAGTATAATTTATATGTGTTGTCTTTGTTAATTGTGTCAGTGTTTAGTTGTTGTAGTTTTGATATTAATAAATGTGCATACAATTAAGGTGGATTTGTCCTGTGTGTGTATAATCACATTTTTAGCACAGACTGCTATTTTATTATTATTATTATTATTATTATTATTATTATTATTATTATTATTATTATTATTATTATTATTATTATTATTATTATTATTATTATTATTATTATTATTATTATTATTATTATACAGTAACAATAATAGAGAAGGCATTGGCCCTCTGTGTGTAAAGACACTGATACTCTCCTTTGAGTTCATTTTCTTAGTCCTCAACAAATCATGCCAGTGAGCTAAATGTGCTCCTACATTAGTGTAATATAATCTTTGAAGGGCAGATCATCTTCAGCAGCTGGCCTTGTGCTGCAGGTGGGTCTGTGATTTCTAATAGGGCAGAGTCATTCTTCAAAACAACCCAGAATGTATATTATGACTGTGTAACTGCAGTACTAATCACTTCAGGGATACCCTATTGGCTTCGCTGAACGTTTATTTATTTTATCTAAGCTGCAAAGCGATAATGGCTGATTTAATGAGATGTCTAGAGTTGACCTTTTGTCAGCATGAGATTGTCACCATATGCTTCTGACACAGATGGATGGAGCTGTATAGGGCCTAAAAATGTTGCTAAATTAAGAAATAGGTCAATCTATTTTAGAACAGGAAGTTTATAGGTGTGCATCATAAATTTTGCCAAGAATTCCTGACATACATGTTTCTTTGTGAAGAGATAGGTGTCGACCTAGGTTCAGAAACAAAAATAGTTCTCACAGAAAGTGGCGACTCACCCTCTGATGGAGGGAGAATGTATTTACTGTAGTTATGTAGTTCTATTTTTGAGAATTACAGCAAGATGTACAACTCAAAATGGTCTACTTTCTAATGCCTTACATAGCTCTACAAAATCCAATAAAACACCATTTGTTATGGTAGAGGAAGGAGGGGCAAGAGAGTCTACAAAGCAAATTAGTTGTTGTTTACATGTAAAGTACCAACTGTGGTGTGTACCAACTGAATTCCAAACGCATACATAACCTTTAACCCATGATATTGCACTGCTAGCTTCTGAGTCAGTCCGTAGTACCCACCCCCTTCAAGTCATCCACTGTTGTTCCTGTCCCCAAGAAATCAGCAGCCTCCTGTTTAAATGACTATCGCCCTGTCGCACTGACATCAGTCATCATGAAGTGCTTCGAGCGACTAGTCAAAACTCACATCTGCTCCTCTCTTCCTGGGCCACGGATGATGCCATCTCCTTGGCGACACTCTACTCTCACCCACCTGGACAGAGGGAATACATATGTGAGAATGCTCTTCATAGACTACAGATCCGCATTTAACACTATTATTCCCTCTGAACTCGTCACTAAACTCGCTGATCTTGGATTGGAGGCCTCCATCTGCAGCTAGATAATCAACTTCCTGACAGGCATGCCCCAGGTGGTGAGAGTCGGCAGCCACACCTCAACCTCGCTGACCCTGAACACGGGTGCGCCACAAGGCTGTGTGCTCAGCCCCCTCCTGTACTCCCTGTTCACCTACGACTGTGCTGCCAAGCACAGTTCAAACATCATCTTCAAGCTTGCTGACGATAAAACTAAAATTAAAAAATTACATTTGATTGGATACATAAGTAGATGTTCAAGTCATATGGTTTTACAGCAAGAGAAGGATTTTGATGTTAAATTACTCAAATATTGTTCTTTACATTCTTGTCATGAAACTCTACCTCTTCAGCTTTTCCCCTAGATTGATGGCTTTGGCCTGGCGGATGGGCCGCAGGGGGGTAGGGGGATGGTTGTGTGCAAACGCAATTACCTCACAGCAAGTTCCATCCTCAAATTTAACACTTGAAAGATGTTTTTTTAATTTATATTAAACAGTTACTTTTCCAAATATTTTCAGTTACTTTTCAAAAACCACAAACTACTCTTTACAGCGGCATACATTAATTTACCGCACTGCACGTATTTAAGAAGAAAATACGTCATTTCTAAAACTGGTTTCCCTGTTACTCCCGTTATTTACAAAACAGTGGTAAATATTCCTGGATATTCTCTGGTCTGGCTAAAGATACAGACTCATTCAGCACGTTAACGTGTCGGTTTAACAGGTAGGCTCCCAACAATGTTAACTTCACTTCACTTGTTCAACTGACTTTAGCAGTTTCATTAACAGACACTCGACTGTCCTGCTGTTATGACATGTGAAATAACCACAGACACTTGCCTTGTTCACACACTCCTGAGTGCGCTGCTGCAGAATGAATATATAGGAAACACTGTAATTGATATTTGGTGTTATCTTTGGAATTAAAAATTAAAAACTCCTACTGTGGGTCAGGCCCTTGTTTTTTAAAATCTGCGTAGCCCTCCTACTATCGCTGAGTAAGTTTGTTTTCCCCATGTTCTCTGACTTATACATTTCACAAATATACAGCAAGCCAGTTCCCTTCAATCTTTTAGTCTTATCTCTCTGTGCTGGAACCTCTCTCCGCTTTTCTGTTTCTGCTTCTCTTCACATTTGTCCATGTCTTTATTGACCTAGTTCTTGTTTCTTCATAGGTGCCAGAGGCAATGTCTGTCTCTTCCTGTTAATACAGTTTTTTCTGTTTGTTTTCAGTCCATTATCCTAAATCTAACAGAGAGACCTCTGTTACAGTATATGTTGCCCAGTAATCTGTGTTTGTTCCTCAGCCTTTACTGACCCTCAGCCCGACTCAGCATCTATCATATTGCAATCCTTCTCCTTGCTCCAGTCTGTCTGTCTTGATTGTCGGCCTAAGCCCTGGCTCTGTAGCACACTCTCTGTTGCCAACATTCTGCCTGTTCCATGTGTGTGTGTCTGATCTAACCTTCCTGCCTGCTGACAGCTGCTGAAAGACCTTGTCCTTGTATAATGCCTTTTAACTATATATGCTGTGTACTGGTGTCCTCATTGAAGCCACATTTCCCCAATGAGCTACCTGGTTCGTAAGTTAAATGAGTTGTAGTCATTTGTATCCTATCTTGGATTTAGGCCCACTCTTCGACTTAAATAATTGAAATGGTAATAAGTGCGGCGTTACAGCTGCGGTTTAGTTTGAGCTGCTTCTCTTTTCTAGAAACAATCATTATTATTATAGGTGCTAAATTCTAGGGCTGACCCAAATGCTTTGAAGCTTCGACCATCGCAATTTTAATCAAAATCCATTTCAGTATTTGAATGCAGTGTTTTAATTTATTTATTCATTTTATTATATCCTTTGCATTGCCCCAACAATCCCGGATAGCCGATGAAAAAGTAATGGTAATCACACATAGGATGCATCAACATTAATTATTATTAGTTATTCTTAGACTGAAAGCTCAATTTGTTCTGTTTCTTTTATTTCAGCCTGCTCCCTCAGTTTTTGCTTTATACCTGTATTAGTATTAAAGCTCGCTTTTTGTTATTGCTATCTGCCTGTGTTTACTGCATTTGGGTCCAACTTTTAACTGCACTCTGACAAGATCCCATTCTAATCTACTTTTGGCTTTTGGTTCATTCTTTCCAATGTTCTAAATAGTTTTCTTTACATTGTTATTAGTCTTGCTTTGGTGTGTGACGGCCTCAGAGGTGGCCCTGTCCTGTCCTTCCCAGGCTGTGTGATTAACATGTGTTTCAGGAGGTTGATTGGTGGAGCTGAGACCTCGTCATCTCCTCGTCAGTGATGCAGTACACCTGAGCAGGCTGGGCTCAGGCTATAAAGCAGACCTGCAAGATCTTCTCGGCCTCTTCCCTCTGGCCTGCTGCCTGCTATTATTATTATCCTTGTGCTTTGTGTATTATGTACGTAATTAAACCATAGAGCAAAGTTATGGATTGTGTGGTCTCCCTCCTTGTCGCCTCCTCTCGAGCCAGGTTGTGACAGGTGTCTGCGGAGCGGTTTTGTTGTGAGACTGGTCAGAGTGTGTCTGAGAGGGGCCATCAGCCTCAGTTTTTCTGTGTACGCGTAAAATGTATCTGCTTAATTCTGCATGTAAAGCTTCTGTTGTATGTTTGTCCCAGCGGGTGTCCAATTTTAACAGCGCACTTATTTTATAAATACATTGATTTAACCAGATCATACATTTTGTCCCATTATACCACAATATGGAATATGGAAGCCTGGAATATTAGAGACCTTTATGCCAAATGGAGTCAAAAGCTTTCTTGAAATCAATGAAACAAGTATAGATCTTACCATTTATTGTTTGGTGTACAGGTTTGTTAATTAAGTGTGAAGGGTATACACGTGGTCGGTGGTGCTGTGTCTTCGTCAAGAAAATGTAGTAGACTTTTATTTTAAATACTTCAGAATAATGTACCTGACACAGATGCCACGGGAGTTAGTAGGGTCTGATTTGTTCCCACTCTTTTGAATGGGGGGGAATGAGCCCGTTGCACCAGATGTCCGAAAAACATCCTGACTGCCATACGATATTGAATCAAATCAAATCAAATCAAATTTATTTGTATAGCCCAATATCACAAATTATACATTTGTCTCAGTGTGCTTTACAGACTGTACAGGTTACAACATCCTCTGTCCTTAGACCCTCGCATCGCACAAGGAAAAACTTCCTAAAAGAAACCCCAAAATTAAAGGGGAAAAAATGGAAGAAACCTCAGGGAGAGCAACTGAGGAGGGATCCCTCTCCCAGGACGGACAGACGTGCAATAGATGTCGTGTGTACAGGATAAACAACATAGTACAAATACAACATTTGACAGAAATTATGTTGTGTTGGAAAAAAAAAAGAAATAGAAAGTTTGGATGAATCCAGGAAAATGTCAATAAGGCTTCCCGGTGTCCAGCAGGACCAGGTCAGCAGGCGCTGTCACAATTCATTCATGATCCTGACGTAAACTTTATCAGTGGCAACCTGCCACATGAGAGACAGACACTCCGGGGATGATACCCCGGATGGTGAGTTAGTAACATACATTTACATAAATGCATACAGATAGAGAGGGAGAAGAAGAGAGGGAGAAGAAGAGAGAGGGAGAGAAGGAAGAGAGCAGGGAGGTGTCCCCCGGCAGTCTAAGCCTATAGCAGCATAACTAAGGGCTGATCCAGGGCAAACCTGAGCCAGCCCTAACTATAAGCTTTATCAAAAAGGAAAGTCTTTAGCCTACTCTTAAATGTGGAGAGTGTGTCTGCCTCCCGAACACAAACTGGAAGCTGGTTCCACTGGAGAGGAGCTTGATAGCTGAAGGCTCTGGCTCCCATTGTACTCTTAGAGACTCTAGGAACCACAAGTAACCCTGCAGTCTGGGAGCGTAATGCTCTAGTTGGTTTATAAGGTACTATGAGATCTTTAAGATATGCTGGAGCCTGACCTTTAATTGATTTGTAAGTCAGGAGAAGGATTTTGAATTCTATTCTGTATTTTACCGGGAGCCAGTGCAGAGCAGCTAATACAGGAGTAATATGATCCCATTTCCTTGTTCTAGTCAATACACGTGCCGCTGCATTTTGGATCAACTGAAGAGTCTTAACCGACTTTTTTGGACAACCTGATAACAATGAGTTGCAGTAATCCAGCCTTGAAGTAACAAATGCATGGACTAGTTTTTCTGCATCATTTTGAGACAGGATGTGTCTTATTTTTGCAATGTTACGTAGATGAAAGAAGGCAGTCCTTGAGATTTGTTTTATGTGGGAGTTAAACGACAGATCTTGATCAAAGATGACGCCAAGATTCCTTACAGTGGTGCTGGAGGCCAAGTTAATGCCATCCAGAGCTTCTATGTCATTAGAAAATGCGTTTCGGAGGCGTTTAGGGCCAAGTATAATAACTTCAGTTTTGTCTGTGTTTAACATCAAAAAGTTGCTAGACATCCAAGTTTTTATGTCCTTAAGGCATGCTTGAAGTTTAGCCAATTGATTGGTTTCATCTGGTTTAATTGATAGATATAATTGGGTATCATCCGCATAACAATGAAAGTTTATAGAGTGGTTCCTTATAATATTGCCCAAAGGAAGCATATATAAGGTAAATAGAATCGGTCCAAGTGCAGAACCCTGCGGAACTCCGAGACTGACTTTGGCTGTCATGGAGGATTTATCGTTAACAAGTACAAATTGAGATCGCTCAGATAAATAGGACTTGAACCAGCTTAGTGCGGTTCCTCTTATGCCAACACAATGTTCCAGTCTCTGTAGTAGAATGTCATGATCAACAGTGTCGAAAGCAGCACTGAGGTCTAACAAGACAAGAACAGAGACGAGTCCTTTGTCTGAAGCCAATAGAAGGTCATTGGTAACTTTCACCAGTGCCGTCTCTGTGCTATGATGAACTCTAAATCCAGATTGAAAAACCTCAAATAAACTATTATTATGTAAAAAGTCACACAACTGTTTTGCGACTGCTTTCTCAAGGATTTTAGCGAGAAAGGGAAGGTTAGATATCGGCCTATAGTTGGCTAAAATCTCTGGATCAAGACCAGGCTTTTTAAGAAGTGGTTTTATTACAGCTACTTTAAAGGATTTTGGTACGTAGCCAGATAATAAAGACAGGTTGATCATATTTAATAACGAAGTGTTAATTAAGGGTAAAACTTCTTTAAACAGTTTAGTTGGAATCGGGTCTAAAAGACAGGTTGATGGTTTAGACGATGAGATTGTTGAAGTTAGTTGGTTAAGGTTGATTGGAGTAAAACAGTCTAGATATATTTCAGGAGTTACAGATGTTTTTAAAATTCCAACAGTTGAAGTTAAGTCATTACCAATTGAGGTCAGGAGGAGATTAATTTTGTCTCTAATAATTATAATTTTATCGTTAAAGAAACTCATAAAGTCGTCACTACTGAGAGATATAGGAACAATTTCAACACTGCACCCTGCATCCAAGGATGTAGGTTTGATTTGGAAAGTGGTGTGGACTTGCATTTGGCAGGGAGTCCTATCTCAGAATGTTTTAATTTTTTCGTCACATTTCCTGAAACTCTACACAATATACTCAGGGCGCACCTCCAACATTTAGGACCTATAAAAGAACATAATATTGGGCTCCCACAAAACTCATTTGACGACCCAAAGCTTGATAATTTACCATTAGTTACAGTATATCTCAAAAGTGAGTACACCCTTTAGATTTTTGCAAATATTCTGTTATATCCTTTCAGGGGATAACATTATCCTACTGAAACTTTGATATAACTTAAAGTAGTCAGTGTGCTGCTTGAATAACAGTATAGATTTATTGTCCTTTGAAAATTACTCAGTACACAGCTGTTAATGTCTAAACAGCTGGCAACAAAAGTGAGTACACCCCATAGTGAACATGTCCTAATTGTGCCCAATGATGTTGTTTTCCCGCCCTGGTGTCATGTGACTCGTTAGTGTTACAAGGATTCAGGTGTAAATGATAAGCAGGGCTGTTAAATTTGGTGTTTTGGGCACAATTCTCTCTGAATGCTGGACAACATGGCACCTCATGGCAAGGAACTCTCTGAGCGGCTGAAAAAAAGGATTATTACGCTTCACAAAGATGGCCTTGGCTATAAGAAGATTGCCAACACCATGAAAATGAGTTGCAGCACAGTGGCTAAGATCATACAGCGGTTTTCCAGGACAGGTTCCACTCGGAACAGGCTTCGCCAGGGTCGACCAAAGAAGTTGAGTCCACGTGCTCAGCGTCATATCCAGAGGTTGGTTTCCAAAAATAGACGTGCGAGTGCTTCCAGCATTGCTGCAGAGGTTGCAGAAGTGGGATGTCAGCCTGTCAGTGCCCAGACCATACGCCGCACACTGCATCAAATCGGTTTGTATGGCCGTCGCCCCAGACAGAAGCCCCTTCTGAAACCGATGCATAAGAAAGCCCGCAAACAGTTTGCTGAAGACAATGAATCCAAGAACATGAGTTACTGGAACCATGTCCTGTGGTCTGATGAGACCAAAATAAACCTGTTTGGGTCAGATGGTGTCCGGCGTGTGTGGCGGCACCATGGTGAGGAGTACCAAGACAAATGTGTTTTGCCTACAGTCAAGCATGGTGGTGGCAGCATCATGGTCTGGGGCTGCATGAGTGCTGCCGGCACTGGGGAGCTGCATTTCATTGAGGGACACATGAATTCCAATATATACTGTGACATCCTGCAGCAGAGCATGATCCCCTCTCTTCGGAAACTGGGCCGTAGGGCAGTTTTCCAACATGATAATGACCCTAAACACACCTCCAAGATGACAACGGCCTTGCTGAAGAAGCTGAAGGTTAAGGTGATGGACTGGCCAAGTATGTCTCCAGACCTAAACCCAATTGAGCACATGTGGGGCATCCTCAAGAGGAAGGTGGAGGAGTGCAAGGTGTCCAACATCCGTGCGCTCCGTGATGTCGTCGTGGAGGAGTGGAAGAAGATTCCAGAAGCAACCTGTGCAGCTCTGGTGAATTCCATGCCCAGGAGGGTTAAAGCAGTGCTAGATAACAATGGTGGTCACACAAAATATTGACACTTTGGGCACAATTTAGACATGTTCACTATGGGGTGTACTCACTTTTGTTGCCAGCTGTTTAGACATTAACAGCTGTGTACTGAGTAATTTTCAAAGGACAATAAATCTATACTGTTATTCAAGCAGCACACTGACTACTTTAAGTCATATCAAAGTTTCAGTAGGATAATGTTATCCCCTGAAAGGATATAACAGAATATTTGCAAAAATCTAAAGGGTGTACTCACTTTTGAGATATACTGTACATAATACTTAGCCAACTGTCTTTGACGTAGGATGTGTCAGAGGTGTGAGTGGCATCTCTCACTAGACATGTGAAGTCAATGTGAAAGTAACATTTTAGGAATTCATTCAAATCTAACAGTATTTTAAATTCTGCTCAACTTTACTCCTGTAGAGTTAGTTTGCCAGTCAAATGGCAGTAATGTCCCGCTGAACACTGAACCCTGTAACCTGCGGTCACAGAAGTCGTAGATGTAAACCCTGCTGTCACTCTTCACCTCTGGGTTTCAGTATTTAGTTACCTATAGACCTTCGTACCTCAACTGGAGGTAAGTAAAATAAAAGGAGTTTATGCCTTGCTGCTGCAAACCTCCTTATTAAACAGAATCCACCTGTCTGCTTCATTTAATGATTTACTATATGCAGTTGAGTTTGATGTTTGATGAAGAACTATTTATTTGTTATAAGATTAAATGATGAGGTTTTCTTGTGCAGTGTAAGTGTACATTTAAAAGAGGAATCCAGCTTTACAAACAGAGATAACGTTCAAACACATGAGAATGAAAAGGAGTTTTACTCCATACAGCAGCTGTACAGCTACACATATGTCTTTGTCTATCTCAACATGGCCCCATGTCTCTGTCTTCTGTCTCCCATGTTATTACAATCACTCACAAGTTCATGTGTATGACCCAAAAAAATGTCTTCTCCTCTCACTGATGGACACACATTGTCTACATATTGTATAAAATAATTACTTGTAATGTTAACTAGAGTATTCCCAGGCTGCAGCCACACACAGATTTGCCCAACAGGTATTATACCAACATTAAAAGAACAAGAACAGCTGTTACCCAAGTCATGAGTAACATTAATAGCACAAATCCCCTACGGCACACATTTAGTTTGCTAGCTAACTATGTTATCTGTTAGTGCAGGGGTCTGCAGCCTGCGGCTCAGGAGCCACATGCGGCTCTTTAACCCCTATGAAGTGGCCTCCTGTATCTTTGATAAAAAAAAACATGGAACATGTATTTTTTGTTGCACAGTGGACAATCTTTCAAAGGGAACACCTCTTATCTTGGAGTTCGAGGTGATATTGTGACACTGAAATAAAATATTTTTTTTAATATTTCGGCAACTAAAACATGCGTCATATTCTACTGCGTCTATGGGCAGGGTGCCTTTCCCTGCAGGTGGCTTATCTTGAGTTGCAGACCCTCTCCTAACTCGGTATGCTAACCATGGATAAAAAACACCAGAAAATGTAATGTTAAAAGACATTTTGTGGGACATTTGTGAGGCTGTTGTGAATTGTTTAAAAGCCAAAGAAATTATCGCCACCTCCATGTGGATGAAGACACACTGAAACGGACATAATTAGGTACAAACTGGCCTATTTTTAAGTTTACTCTTTTTAAGTTATTAGGATGCAGCTATACGTTTTCTTTATTTCAAAGTGGGCTACTTTTTTATTCATTTCATTTTTATGTTGTATTTGTTATTGTTTTGTGCAGTTTTATATTATATTTATTTTTATTTTATTCAACAAATATGGGGAGGACTCAAATAGGCCTGCATAGTTCTGTGTTTAATTTATTTAAATGCCAGTGTATTCTTTACTTCTCTTCAAAAGAGTTTGGTGTTTTCCTTTGTTAAAACAGATAATAATAGCAACAGTTTCTTTCATTGTAATTCGGAAATTTCATAAATGCAACAAATATAGTATAACTATATATTAAATCTATAAAACTGTGTTATCAAATATGTTTTGCAGCTCCAGACAAATCTTATTTGGTGGAAGAGGGGCAAAATGGTTCTTTAGATAGTAAAGGATACCCCTGTATTAGTGTTAACAGTTGAAGTTAGAAAGACAAAAACAATTCCAGGACAATTAGCAGATGCTCTTGTCCAGAGAGACTTATAGTGAACTAACTACAGGGACAGGTCAGGGTTAAGTGCCTTGCTAAGGGGCACAATGGTGACAGCTGGTGTTGAACTCACAACATTCTGGTTTGGAAGGTGTACCTCTAGACCACTAGGCTATCACCATCACTGTCAGATGGCCGTGAGTTCAATACCAGCTGTCACCATTGTGCCCCTGAGCAAGGCACTTAACCCTGAGCTGTCCCTGTAGTTAGTTCACTATAAGTCTCTCTGGATAAGAGCGTCTGATAAATGACCTGTAATGTAATGATCACCTGCGACAGACAGCCTGCTCAGGTGAGATCTGTCCTCTGTCTAAACTCTGCGATTACATCCAACATTCACTCCATCAATCACATCGCTGCATGTTAAGACCAGAGCAAACAAACAGCAATAGAAACTCGTCATCCAGATGGAACAGGAGGGATTTAACCCTTTGTAGAGCCGATGGAAACTATGCTTTATTTAAAACATGTGCAATTAATATCAGAAAAGTGGTGGGGACTACCATAAATTACGCCATGCCTGCATCCCTGGGGTGCATTTGAGCTATTTGCTTTAAATGTTGTCTGTGCCGCAAGCTTTTCTTGGCGGGAGAGATTTTGTCTTTGTGGTCAATTCCCAAGTAATTGCGAAATCAAGGGGGTTTTGTTTTCTTTAATTATTTCTTCTAATGTTTGGAGTTTTTCTTTTGTAATAAATTGAACTGAATTAATTAGATTTGTTGTCTGTGTACAGATTTTCAAAATGTGCTCTCAAAATGTCACCATTTTGGATGGGATGATGCTTGTGGTTGTTCTGTGTTAGTGTGGTTCCACGTATTTAAGAATTTATTTTGATCACTGGCATTCTCAATATCTTCAAGTTTCATGTGGGTATAATTTAGGTTTTCGTTTCTAATTGTACCTTTTTTTTTTCTTTCTTTCTGGCAAATTCTGTATCATATATGTTTGCTTCATTATGGGCTTATAATGACTATATGACTGCAGGGGGATCGGAAAATGGGTGTTATGTTTTTGCGTCAACACCGTGGATAGGGACGGAGTTCCCAGGCGTAAGCGGCGTATATGCGCAGTGCAGAACTGCAGCCATTAGCTAGCCAGTGGGACCGACACATAGGGATTCAAATGCACTGACATGCATGCACGGACGGAACCACTATGTTAACAAAGCAGAGAGAGAAGCTCGAATTACAACACACACAGAGGTAGTGTGACTTCCTTCTCTGCTCAGGACAACATTACTCAACTATATCCTTACATAGCAAATTGTTGTTTTCTGCTAATTATTGCTCTGATTATGGAATTAAGAACCTTTCTAATCAGATTAAAGTTATTAATTTAAGTGTAAATTTGACAATGCTGGATGAATGTGACATACCAGCAAAACAACTGCCAAATATATTCAGAGCCAAAAGGTTGGATGTTAATTAAGGCAAGTAAATATTGTTATAATATATAATATTTATGTTATTACTAGTTACTTAAAGGGGTAATGAAGCATAATTTAACACTGAGCAATTGCTTCGAGGAGTGACTTAATTAAAGGGATTAGATTTAGAGATAAGTAGTATGTTAGGCAATATCATAAGTGCTAGGGGTTTCCTTAAGAAGTAGTTTTTTACTCATATAACCAAATCACTCACTTCCTTTTCGCTTATTCAGAAGAGAGATCAAGAGGAGGCTGGACTAAATGCTAGTGGGTTTTTGTGATGCGTTGTCCATCGACTAGGTTTAAGTGTTCAAATATTTCGAATATGTCACTCAATGGCTGGTCTGGTCATCTATTATTGCCAACGCTGTAATCTGTAAAGTTCCTGCCATTCATTTTTCTGAACAAAGGTTTTCTAGTGTAACAGAAAATACACTGTACACACACTCATGCACCAGTGACGTCATGGAAAAACACTGTGCGCACTCTCTCTCATTGCATGGCAGAGAGATGCTGCTGCTGCGGCCGTTATGAAGTTATGTTAGCCTTTGAGTCACATGCACAACTCTAAATATGATCCCAATATGTCATTGTTACCTTTAAGGCAATGATATACACACTGCTTTGCCTCTTTACCTATTTGGCTTGCAGCCTGGCAAGCATTATGAACTGAGAAGTCAAACTATTACAACTAATTCATTGCTTGGATCATACTGACGGATGTCTCATCAAGTCTCCACCTACTTCCTGTAAACACGGCATCAGTCCCACTCTGAATCTGCAGGTCGCGACACATTTACCAGGAGATTCCTTCAAAGCAAGGGGGTGGACTAATTAACTGTTCCAGGACTTTATGTCCCCAATCTTCAAATGTCTGCTAGCCAAACAGAAACAGCTACAGCTGTCAAACACCCACTGTTGAATGATAAGGAGAAATCAAAGTTCTTGAGGAGACACTACATACTCACCTACCAAACAAAAAGCTGGGCATTGATCACATGTCTATTTTTAAATTATGAACATTGTGTCTCAAAAAAAAACAGGATTTTGTATTACCGTTGTTATGATTCCACGGCCCTTTCGCTCTGTAACTGCACTCACAGGCCAACTGGTGTGCCGAATATGTTCCCTTTATTTTTCTACATGTAGGGAGAGAACATTGAATTACTGTAAAATCAGTTATTTTGATGTAACATAAGAAGCTGTGCGATTGCATAAAAAGTCAATGGGAAGGCACATTTAGCTGCAAATTTGCCTGGGGCAGAGCTAATTGTCTTCACGAATCTGCTTCAGAAACATACAGGGATAAGATGGAAAGTTAGAGACTGAAAGGAAATGACAGAAGAAAAAGAACAAACAAGCACAGACACATTTCCACCAACTGCGTCTGTGGCTTGCTATCTTACAGCTAACATCTGTCGGGTTGGTACATAAACTGACTTGGACAAATCAACACAAATGGTTCACCAGTCAAAATTGTACGTGTATGTGTATGTGCTGTTCCAAGTCTGGGATCCTGTTCCAGCCCAACGACATGTGTGTTTCATGACAACAATGAATCTTAAAACCAACACACCTTCCTTTTTTTGAAGGGAAGAAACTTAAGTACTCTGAGAAAACAAGTTACCACAATGTGACATCACAACTATGGCCGTGCGAATTACCGTCAAGGTGACGTGAATAAAAGGGCTTTGCCATTACCATGACAACCTAGAACATAAAGCAGAGTTGTGATGCAGGAGTATTACAAAACATTTGAAATATTTAGCCTGTGAACACCTTCTCCTGTGCTGAGCATAATACAGAATGCCGGCTCCTCCAATTTGTCCCCCAGGGTAATAAGGAGTAGAGAAACCTGTAAGAGATAAGCAAATAAACACAGGACACATTCTCACAGTCAGCTGCCAATCACACAGGGATTACACAAGGATAATACAATCTAAAAACACACCAAGTAACTGAAGCTTAGACATGTTTTGTACAAAAAGATAAAACAAAGAACTGGTGGACTTTTTTAAACCGAATTTGAAGCAGAATATACATCCCACACTTCCTCCTAGGTTGTGAAAGTCCTGCCCTGGATTACAAAGTGGAAAATGTACAGCTGTATGTTCAGAAACCGGCCTTCCAAGGCATATTACAATATACACCTCCAGGTTTCTTCTATCTCCATAATATCTGTCCTCCCAGCCAGACTAAGTACACAACCAGTACATCTGAAGCTCTAGGAAAAGGCTGTAACCAAAGAGGCATACAGTGTGGATCTTTGCACTGTAACTATTTCTAAAGTGCAGGTATTTTTAGCCATGCTAGTGGTATGGCTGCAGGAATTGTGGTCTGTTGGTTGGGATGTCAGTCGGCTGATCCACTACTTTGGTCCAGACTGAAATACCTCAACAACTCATTTTGTACAGACATCTGTGGTCTCCTAGAGATGAAACCAACTGTCTTTAGTGATCCCGACTTTTGTGGACATCGTTGTTTTTTAGTCAAATTAAAATTTAGTTTTTTAGTGAAATGACTCAACAATTATCAAAATTAACTGTAACTAGAAAGGCACTCAGAGACCTCTGCAAATCTCCCAATGGTAAAGTTGGTTACCGCTGACATCGCCATCCGGACGACGTTGTCTCAGAAACGAAGCGTTGTTTGCACCGTTAGCCGCTATTTCGGATTAGACAACTCCACGATTGCTTGTCACCTCAAAGCTGAGAGCCATGTGCAAGCAGTCCCGGCCAGACTCTGAATGTCATATACAGTACCAAAGAAAACAACAATGCGTGTCTGCCCTTTGACTCAGAGCCGCTTTATGATTATAACAGGAATAATAATATTGAATAATTAAAAACTACCTCTCAGAGCCTGCTACTGTTTTGTTGTATGCACTTTGTTACATCAATACATTAATCTTTCTTATCGGAGTTTTTAATAATTTTTGTATTCCCCAACAATAATACCATTGAGCTCAGTTTCCCCCTGTAATTGCCAGAACAATGTTGTTAGTGCTAGTTTTGCGAGTTCTATGATTCCCACTGTAATAGAAAATATCTCTGTTAGTTTGCTAGAAACTGTCCCTAGTCTACAGTCTACAGTCCCTGTAGTCAGTTCACTGTAAGTCCCTCTGGATAAGAGCGTCTGATAAATGACCTGTAATGTAATGATCACCTGCGACAGACAGCCTGCTCAGGTGAGATCTGTCCTCTGTCTAAACTCTGCGATTACATCCAACATTCATTCCATCAATCACATCGCTGCATGTTAAGACGGGACCAGAGCAAACAAACAGCAATAGAAACTCGTCATCCAGATGGAACAGGGGGGATTTAACCCTTTGTAGAGCCGATGGAAACTATGCTTTATTTAAAACATGTGCAATTAATATCAGAAAAGTGGTGGGGACAATTTTAGATAATCACAAAAGTGGTGGGGACATGTTCCCACCGGCATTATCATAAATTACACCCATGTGAACAAGTATTCACTTATGTCAAGCAAGTATTTAGTAGCAGCAGTTACAGGCAGGCTCTGTCAAGTTGCACAGGAATTGTGAGTGAACAGTCTTTTTTAAAGTCAAGCCACAAATTCTTACTTGGACTGAGAAGTGGGTTTAATGTTTGGGCTTATTGTCTTGAGGAAAACAAAATCCTCGCCCAAACTGCAGGTTTTTACCAGATTGGTTGTCATTGTATTTTGCTGCATTCATCTGCAGAGAAGCATCCCCACATCATGATATTTCTGATGGTGTGCAGTGTAACATGACCTTTAATCTTATGGCCAATATATTCTTCTAGCCGACTTTGGTCTCCCCCAGTGACTACTGACGTACTGTAACTGAAATGTTGTGAGTTGTTTTAAAAGTAGCTTTCTTTGCCACTCTCTCATAAAGCTGCAACTGGTAGAGCAACTGTTGTTGCATGCACGGCCTTTTCAATCTGACACTCTTCAAAGGTCTCTTGGTGGCTTCCCCTCACAAGCCTCCTTCATCTACTATTTGCATATCTTTGACCTCAGAACTGGGGGGAAGTGATCCACTTTCTTGGTGTTAGTGATGACAGCAGCGTTCTGAATCAGCTGCATCTGTTATCTGTTATCGATTATCTTTTTTTTTAGGGAGACCTGTAAAGACACCGTTACAGTAATTGAGTAATCTTGCTGTTATTGCAACATTAAATATTAATGAAATGCTTTGAAACTTTGCAAGGCTGTCTATGTCTTTAGGTCTAGCTGATGCCAGCCTATTGATGGTCAGGTTAGTTAAAGAATACTCCGGTATAATACAAGTTGAGTTTTATTTTTGTAGCTCCAGCCATTGGCTCTATTAGTATGATAACGTTGTACTGGCCAAAGTAAAACCTGAGATCTCAGAACGCAGCCCCATCGCAAAAAAATAGGTCCTGTGGAGCAGGAAACCCAAGAAGTCAGACATTGATACTTTGTAAACAAGCCAACAGTTTTGCCATATTAGCTACCACCACACGAAAAAGCACACCAGAAATGTCTCTCTCTCTCTAGTGTGCACAACTACTGAAAGTAGGGTAGGTCTCTTCTAAATAAGTTTGACTAACTTTGTTTTTTTTCTAACCTGATCATCTGATTGTCTGCCATTCTGAGAGTTTTGATGTTAACTAGGAGGAATGGTGAATCTTTTTACATGCCAGACCATGAAGTAGTTTCTCCCTCTGAACCCTGCAGTAGCATGCACACAATTTGTCATTTATGATATACAAAAAGAACCACAAATAATACTGTGACTAACATTCTAAAGTTATAATAACTCTTCTAGAAACACAGGGAAAGAGCTCTAGTCTTGATCATCATATGAAATAAGTTGGATTATTGCATTTTTGTCATGTACACAGTCATCTGTGTTCACCTTCCTCTGCTGAAATGTTGCAGCTTGAATTCACCAGTGAAACTGTTCTGTGTGAGTGTGCCATGCAGCCTACTATAAGTGTTACATGTGCGTCACACATTTTCTTCACCGGGACCATAAATAAAGTCCAGTCATTAACTAACTATTGTTGGAATGTTAATGTACATTGAGGCTACACAAAACTGAATACATGGAGGATTTTGAGCCACAGCACACATTTAGTTGTATGTCTATAGTAATGCTGCTGTTTAGCACAGGAGCTTAACCCAGATTTAATCAAAAACACGCAAGAGTTTTGCTCAGAGGCCAATCCGAAACCTTAAATGCCCTTTAAAACACTGGAATAACTTTACAGCTGTAATTATGTTTGTTTACAGTTGAAAACATCCTCTGTGGTCCGGTGCATCTCGTTATCTGGTGTAATTTCCCTTACACGCCCACAAAACATTGACAGATAATTATCAGCCTCCCTCTAAATTTCAGCTGTAATTCTAGCACACTGTTGTGTAACCATGCACACAGGCACCCTGTTTGCCTTCCCATTGTCCGGGCCCCAAATTAAAAACAGATAACCATACATGTTTATAAAGGGAATGTAATGTGTTCGCAAATGCAACATTAGATCATTAAAATATTGTTAAGAGGAACACAACACTGTGGCCCAATCATATAAACATGATGTTGTACCCGGAGTACTTCAGTAAAAACCTGGGTTTTGTGTCATACCTGATGCAAGTTTGTCTACAATAGAGCTGTCAGTCAGTAAAAAATATAATATGATACATGATGTAATAATAATCTACACACGGAAATAATAGTAAAACGCCAGTATTGATGGGGATTTTTTATTACTTGTCCCTCCTGTTTTCCATTAGGCTACTCGTGATTAGATGGAGTAAACAACAGCAGGGTTGGATATCTGACCAAGGATCTGACAAAGTTGTTTCCGCAGTGAATCCACAATGCACAGAATAAACTGAGACAGGAAAAGGGGGGGAAAGATAGGCTACATGGCATCAAGCTGATATATGCACCATATGTTTTTGGGAATGTAAATGTACGCAAATAAAGTCGGCTATGCAAAGCATGGTTTCGTCAATAGTTTTCGGTGTAGGCTACGATTTACGCATTGCTGTGATCCGCCAGTAAACAGAGTAGAATAAGTAGAGGTTGCAAACCAGAAACAAAACAATTTGCCTTGGTCACGTAGCTCATCTACGAGAGAAATATGGAGAGAGATCTTCAGGAATTTGCTTAAATTAGACAAATCATTCTTTCATGTCAGCTGGTATTAGCCATGTTTCACGCTGTCTGGGGATGAAGACAAATCAATACAATGATTCTAAAGCACGCAGCAAGGGCCGCAGACAGTGGACATAGCGGATCAATCATGTGAGTTATATATTTGCTACATCAGAAATGTAAATGCAAAGGCATTTTCATGTAAACAACTCTTTTTCGACAAAGGCAAAAACCACCTCATGCGAGAGTAAACACTTTTATGCACTGTTGAGAGGGTTTTATCGAATTTTGCAGCATAACAATGTTTATGGTAACACGACTAATGATATCTCAAAATGGATGGTGTCACCAGGGTGTAGAAGTGACTACTCGTAGAGCATTTGCACACACGGACACGCACGCACGCACACACACACACAACACACACACACACACACACACACACACACACACACACACACTCACTCACTCACTCACTCACTCACTCACTCACTCACTCACTCACTCACTCACTCACTCACACACACACACACACACACGCTCTCAAAGCAGGGAGTTCCTGGGCTTTCTTGGTACAGGAAGAGGGGCAGCGTAGCCTCAGCTCTGCACAGCTAATTTCTTTGTTGATTCAAACTGAGGAAAGGAAAGCAGCGAAAACTCTGGATCAAGCTGCTAAATGTTTGTAACTGAGGAAGAGAGTGTTGGTGGATGGTACTAAAATTCCCTCTGGCATTTAATTATGAAATGTTTTGGTCAGGAAATATTTTCTTCTTGACATGATCTTTACAGGCGTTTCGAAAGGGCTATGTTAGTGTGTTTTTGTTAGTTTTATTGACACTATTATGTTATGTTATATACTTGTAGGCCTTATACACTTTTGAAAATATCATGTGAATATTCCACCGGCTCAAATCATTTCGGTTTCAGTTCCCTACCTACGGCCCCACTCACAATAAACAAGGTTAAAGATACTGAAAGCATTATTATCGTTAATATTATTCAAAAAATCTATAGATATTGCGATCATTTCGTTATTGTGAATTATTTTGGCCACGATAATTGTGGAGTGAGTGAGAATCTGATATGGTGACAGCCCTCGTTATGGTGGTTTGTATATGAAGGCTGGCACTTGAAGGTTGAGTTGCCAGGAGAAAGTTGCTCTGCAAACAGTACACATACAGTAGCCTACTATAGTTCAAGTTTGTTGGTTGAATGTGACATGGCCTCGTCTTTCCCCACTAGTGTGAGAATGATTGGCTGACATTTTGCTCCAGCTGGACCGTACACAGTCGTCTTAACAGGAGTCTGTAAATCCAGGCAGACTTTGATGTTTGACTTAAATCATTTTAAATTGAGAAAGGAGCTCCTCTGTAAACAAGAGCATAATACTTTTATTTGTATATCTATATTTGACCAAACTCATGCCTATTTCTTCACTGCCAATTCTGTTGGCCCATACTTTCTGTCTGGTTCTTCCCATGTGATTTACTAAAAGCTTGATATACTAAACTACATGGACAGAACAAGCAACGCTTTGTGGAAGTCATGGGCAAGGAGGCGGTTGTGCACGCCCACAAAACCACCAACCCCCGACAGCCCCTCCCCAACCCGTGAGCACACTGAAGAGAAAAAAACATGAACAAGAACATGTTTTTCTCCATTTATTGTGTGTGTATGAGGAAGCTGGTGGCTGTACAGTCACTGTGAAACACAGCAGGTAGGTGAGAGATAAAGAGGGGAAGTGAGTCATTTCTGATGAAGTTTTAGAATTGTTGGAAATAGAGAGGGAGAGAGTTGTCAAAAAGGACACAATTTGAAGACATTAAAGAGAGGAAATGCTTGAGTTAACTAGAGGCAGAGTTGAACAGAGAAAGGGGGAGTTGTTTAGAAGCTGCTGGAGGTGCCAGTGCCGCCCTGCAGTCAAAGTCATCCTGTGGACACAGGGGCACAGTCTTATCGCATTCTGAACACAGCTTATTGGCTGCAGACATGAGCACTGATGTATACACCAATCAGGTGGCAGTAGTGGCAGATTCCTTCTCCCTTGAATCCTGTCTGACCCTCCTACTCTGTGAGGTTTAAAACCAGGGGAAGGCTGACTTTTAATTCTAGAGAGTTCCATCCTTCATTGTTGACTTGCCTCATGAGCTTCGAACATCAACTCTGACTTCTCTCCCTCTTTGTTGCAGAGCACTTTAAAAAAGAAAACCGTTTTGAAATAGAATTATTTTTTTACCTTTGTGACTTAACTTTTCACTTTCTAACACTGTGGATGAGTGTCACATGAGTCTTTCTCCACCTGGACTGAATTTATCAACTGGCCTGACTCATCTGTTCATCTTCAGATCATCATTAAGAACTGACACGTACTGTTAACCCTAGGTATGTATCCAGTCATTGAATATACTCACTTAAGTCTCCTGTGCTCAGTTTCTTTTCCATTGCTGTCCTGTTGTTTACATTATGTACACCTTTTTGACTTTGTATACATGTTTTTGCCAGAAGTACAGTACAGAAATGTCCCCACCTGTGTGCATGTTGGTCAAGTTAAGACACACTTAGAGAGAGAGTGTATGCCTATCCTAAAAATAGTCCTGAGGGGCACTGCTAGAAAGTATTTGTTGAAAACCTAATGAAAAATCTGTTTTTGTTAAGACTTGTGGTGATCACTAGCTACATTACATTCCAGACTGGCTGTATAGAATGCAGTGAGGGATTTTGTTGTCATTTATTTTGTCCGTCACTGTAGATGCAAAAATTTGTCGGTTCTCAAATTATTATTTTTTACGACAGTATGTCCTGTCACTTGCTGTCACTCTTAAATCATCACCCATGAGGGCTCCCTAACCCAACCACTCCCCGACACATAGTAGTCACAGCCCCTCGAGGGAATTACCTAAGTGAGAAGCTGTCTCCTTCTTTCGTCTTTGATGTCCCAAGTTTACTTTTGACAGATCCTTTTGTTTTCGCCAGACCTTTGATGCACCTGCTTCTGAGTCCTGTGTGTGACTTTGTCAGAGATAGTCAAAGTCTATTTTTAGCCATATCAATAGGACTATTTTTCCCAAAGTCAACTTTAACAGCCAATATTTAATACTCTCGTTAGTTTTAAAACTCACGGAGCAGCAGTAAACAAATGTGATGTTTACAGTGACTGCTGTTTATTCCTTGGAGTTGTCTTGGTTGTAGTTCTGATTGTTAAGCCTTGATAGCCTTGATCTAAATTGGGGCTGAATCTGCTGCAGAGAACTAATCTCTGAATTGTTGGCCAGCCATATTATTGCCAATTTTCCACCGCATGGTACTTGACTCGACTCACTTACTTTTGGTACCAGGTACTTTGCAGAATTGTGTTTTCCACTGCAGATATTACCCCATCAGTGTAGCGGGTCGATCTGCTGTTCGGCGTGGCAAAGCCGCGTAAAACTGCTGTGTCAACGGACACTCCTTTCATCTGCAACCAAACAGAGTCTACACTTCCTCAATTGTTAGGTGTGGTGTATGCTGTAGTTTTGCTAGCTACCATTTTTAAACATCTGACCAATCAGTGGTCTGCAGTGTTTTAACATCACAATGTAGTATCAGCTCAGCTCGTTTGGAACCTCGGTTGAGGTGGTACTAAAAAAGGTATCAGGTACTATGCACAACTTCCCCTAATGGAAAACCAAAAAAGAGTCAAGTAGATCCATACCATGCAGTGTAAACTAATTGAAATGAGAAGAAGGGAGGTAGCAGTCCTGTGAAACAAAGTGCCTGGAGCATTGTGAGGTCACATTTCACTGGTGATTGACATCAAACAGAAGTCTTATAGCCTTATACCATGTGTGAATGCGCATGTGCACACACACACACACACACACACACACACACACACACCTAAACTTGCGGTGAAAGTTACTGTTAACACTCAGTTCACTATTACCCGCTAATAGCAGATGATAGCGTCCGTAAACACTCATCGTCAAATTCCAGGGGAGTGGTGAAGGAGAAGAGGGAGGTGACAAACACACTGTTGTCAGAAGAGTTGGTCTGAATGGAAAAGTACTGAGAGGCAGGGAGATGAGGAAGTGTATGTGTAAGGGAGTATTCGTAGTAAGAGTGTTGTAACTGCGTCCGTGCCAAGACGCACTTCTGCACCTGTATGAAAGAGAATACCACATGGAATATTTAGACAGAGAGAGAGCTCATGTCTCAAGATACTCTCATCACAGAGAAATCAATCTTGTACCTGCTTTCTTGAAGCAGAGCACAGTTAAGGGTACAGTATATTCAGTCCCTGGCAAAAGCCTTAAAATATCATCAGGCGCTGTCAAACCTGCAGTATATCTAATGTTAATGTAAAATGTATTCCAGCATTGGAACTGTGAGTGAACTCCTCGTACAGAGTTAGGCGTTTCTAAATAATCCTTTAAGCTCAGGTGACTTAAGACATTTGCTATGGAGACTGCTTTATACACCGATGGGCTTCAAAACTCAAACTGTCTTAAAGCATCTATGTTTTAGCAAGTTATTTCAATGGTTTGGAACTATAATTCCATATTTATGATTGAATGAGGAACAGTGAAGAAATTACCTCAGCGTATTGCTGCCATGCCAGACCTTTTAGTGCCTTGAGATTACTTTTAGCTTTGAAAGGCGCTTTATAAATACAATTTATTATTATTATTATTATTAGAAAAAAAGAATGGGTTAGTATCCAGTCATAACGTCAAAGTTTATTGTTAAAACAAGATGTTTTTTACATTATAAACAAGATATGTTCATTTAATTATGATATCCAAGCTTATCACAAAACGTTTGAAGTCATAACGTGATAAGTTTGTATTTTGCAATGACATGGTGTGGCATCAATACGCTTCCAATTTTTAACCCTTAGATCCTTAATAAACTTCCAAAATACCACTGATATAGAAACAGACTTGGTTTTTAACCCATAGTAGGTTAACCGGGTTTCCTTTCCTATGCAAGGCTGTCTGGCTGCTGGTGAATGTTTTGTAAGGCTACACAATGTATGCTGTATGTGACTAGGATTGAATAAGAACCAGAATCAATAAGCACAATCAGATGTAGAATCAGTCAAATCTAGACTACGTTAGAAGGACTTGTTTGATTGGTTGTTTGAGTGACCTTCATCGGCAGTCTTGAAGGGAGCCACACCCTGTCTTTTACTAATCCCTCAAGTAGTTGTCAAGGCACCCTGAACATGTCATTAAAATACATTGTCTTATTGATTTTATCACTAGGAGGGCACTCGGAGAGTGCAGACCTCCGGCAAGGCCTTTACCACAAGTGAAAAATAATGTGTGTATCCTCTTGTGTTTCGGATCTGCTCCCAAATGTAATGGGTTCTTCCTTGGCCCATGCTACACCTCTTCCACTAAGGTTCATGGTTAATTTTGCTGTGGTTTTATTCTGTGAGTACCTCCTGTTAATGAAAATGTCAAATGTTTGAAACTTTAGGCGAGTTATGACATTAATGGGTATTCTGTTTTTTCTTATTTTTGGTGTGCATGTTGAGTGGGGTTTTCCTGATGGGGACTTTCGTCTTTTGGTTTGCACCACCAAGATCAAAAATAAAGTTTCTGCTACTCCTCAACATTATGCAGACTTTACTGAAATTATATTTAATTGTGAAAATTATATTACTGTTGTCTTACAAAGGTAGCACAAGATGCAAAACCAATACAAATGTTCTGTTTGCACCTCCATTGTATTCACGTGTGAGCCTTGTAGTTTAGAGTCATGGAAAGTTACAAGGGGCTGAAAAAGCACATTGCACAAGCGACGATACCAGGAAAATGACTAGACGCTGATTCATTGAAGTGATAAGTTCTTGCTTGAGGACAGGGTGTTGATAGATTACTTTACAACCCTTTTGCTCTGTGTGTGTCTGTGCGCTGACAGACAGAGATAAGCATGTGCTTCGGATGTGTTAGACCAATTTAGAGGCAGGAGAAGGAAGTTGTGTGTTCTTCTCTACCAACCCAACATACCCAGTTCACATGGAGAACTGTCCAATCTGCCCGCAGTATACCTCAACAAGGTGGAGGAAATGTTTTGGGTGACCTCAAGAGCTGGGATGTATGCTTTCTCTGTTGACTAACTACTGTATATAGCTTGTTGTTAGACCCTTATCTTTCTTTTTTCTGGTAACAGATTACCACCAGATGATATTTACTTTTGCCTAAAAATATTACTTATGTTTCTACCACTTAATGTGAAGTGAGAGAGACGTATTTTCACAATATTGTAAGTGAAATCTTAAAACATTTGTCTCTTGCCATTAACAAATTTGAAGTGACTGTGAGAGCGAAAGGATTCACATTTATCACATGGACAGAAGAGGGCAGGGAAAGTGTGTTTACGCGAGTGTGTAGTGAGGAAAGGGGACATATAATGGGAATGTCTTTTGCAACTCCAAAATAGGTCAATAGGTGTGCATATCCATTTGGAGGGACACCAGGTTTCTCTCCGCTATGTGAAATATCTTGAATACTGTTACAGAGGGGGCTAACTAAAATAGTCTGGACTGTAAAAATCCTGCCTAGCTGAAAAGAACTGAACAGTAAAGGAGAAAAGCAATTACAAACTGAAATTCACTACTGTGAAGCTTCACAAATCAACTTTTTACCTTTTTACACATACTGTTAATGTCAAATTGTCTTTAACCGGTTTTAGCTCGTAGTTTTAGTTATATAGCACATTAACTACATTATGTAATACAATGTTTTAATTTCGCTGCTCTCATTAACCTATTTTCCATTAGCAACAGGACGTTTTTTTAAACAAAACAACACAATTATAACAGCTAGTTAGCGACTGGCCGGTAAAAAAAAGACGCAAGCTAAAGGTTAGCTAAAGAAGCGTATTAGTTTTTCTCAGTCATTAATGACAACAAAAAGAGCACATGACCACATGCTTCTTAACCTTTTTTCTGTCTATAATTAATATAAACAACATTTATTATTAAATGAAATTAAACATTTAATTATTGATGACCATTATGAAAGGCAAACTCAATGTAGAAAGAAAGGGCTGGCAGTAGCAGCGCCGCAGGCTGCCAGACAAATGTTTTCCAAGAATTACATTTGGGTAGTGACCACTCCCTCAACAAACTAACATCACTGCGTAGCGTCTTTTCTGAGAATTGCTTGTTAGATGTCAACCAGGTCTTCCAGCAGCAATTACTCAACTAAGCATTGGTGGAGTATTTTGTTGCTATTTTAATGGTTTGCTTGTGCTGTGCTGTAGCCTTGCCCTGCAAAGTAGCTTGTTTCTACAGCTGATGTAGTGGAGTAAAACGTTCATAAAGTAACTCTGAAATATTGTGTAGAAAATGAATAAAGGCCGTAGCACTGAAATGTGCTGCAGTACCGTTAGTGCTGTAATCAGAAACATATAGATGCATTTGGTCTGGTCTGGTATGCAGAGGCTGCAACAGTGTGCACAAACACATACAGAACAAGGAAAAAGATGTATGTGCCATAAGAGTGAGGTTTTCAGGTTTTTGTTGACTTTGGCCTGGAGCCCATTCCTTCCAAGAACTCAGATAAAACACACACACACAGACACACACACACACACTCTCTCTCTCTCTTTCTCTCACACACACACACACACACACACACACACACACGCACACACACACACACACACACACACACACACACACACACACATACACACACACACACACACACACACACACACACCCTAATTTGCCTCCTACCCATATTTCCAGTCCATTCCTTTCACAAACACTTCCTTCTTTTCCCTCTCCCTATCCTCCCAAGTGGATATACATGCATTCTTTTCTCCTTGACTTTTATGATTCGAGCCAAAGCTTTTTGTATAACAAATTGTTTTTTTACTACGTTGGGCGGGGGCTATGTCTTGTTTTTCATGAAAATGATGGCTGTGTTTTATGAGTTTCTGTTTATAATAAAGAAAAAAAGTTTTTCTAAGAAACTGCCTTACTGTGGTATTTTAGATAGAAAACTTGTCCTGAGTCCTTCACTTTTCCTGGACTGCATTAACAACAGTTGATACTCAACATAAGCCATGTCAATGTGCAGAGAAGTGGGTGCAAGTAGGTGCAAACCAGTAGTCAGGATTAGAGATTAGATTAACACTTTTTTTTATAGACGCAAAGGCTCCTGACATTTTTTTTAGAAAACCATCTGTCCAATGCACAGTTACAGTAACTGCACACACATAGACACACATGTGTACACACTAACGTGGCTCTGAGTTGTGTTCACTTCACGATGTTTGGGGTCGAAACTCGGGCCGCCCAACCACTGAAGACGGGGGACAACATCTGTCCGCCATCTTTGTCAGTGCTGCCAAGTATTATGGTGAGACCCCTTTCGCCTCTCTGACTCTCCATCCTTCCATCCCTCACACCCTCTTTTTTCCTCCTCCTCCACTCCACCCCTTCTCATCACCCCGTCTCCCCCCATCTGCCAAGCAAGCAGAGCCAGGTCATCCGCGATACTGCTGCTCCCACCCACTTCAGCCTCTCTTTCTTTACTTCTTTAAGAAGACATATAGAGTTCCTTTTCTACTTCACTCATCCTCCTCTGTGCATTGATTTGAATATAAGCTACTGTCTTCTATTCATAATTGTTTATCAATTGCGCTTTATAGCTTTCTGCTCATGATAAATGTACCTTTTTGATTGTCAGAGTCATCTTTTATGACACTTGTATTTTGTGCAAACTTGCCTTACCGCCCCCCTTGCCCTGCAGTCCTACACTACTTTTTACATAAATGGAATGTATTGTAATGTGATTTTGTTTGTCCGTTTTCAGCTGTATGTTATAGTGATTTAAACAAGCATAACAATCAGTAATTTTTCATATTTATTTTTTATAGCTTTGAGCATCTCTAATCTTCATGTTTCTTTATTGTGTGTCTCTCTACAGGAAACGTGCACAGGAGTAGTTTATTATGGTTCTCAATGTACCGGGTCTGGTGGTGATGGCATTGTTCTACCTGCTGATCTTGGGCACGGGCATCTGGGCGTCCTTTCGCTCCAAGAAGGAGGAAAAGAAGTGCTCAGGAGATGGCATGGAGATAACGCTACTGGCTGGACGAAACATCAACTTGCTCGTCGGCATCTTCACTCTTACTGGTAAAGCAGTCCGGGCCTGATTGTTTTCAGTCGTGTTTATGACAATAGATAACAGAATTATTTATGTTTGTAGAAAAGAAAGTTGTGATAACTGACTTCTAGTGGTGGTGTGTCTAAAAAAATAAATAAGTGTTTGTTTGGTATGCATGGCGAAGTCAGTGGAATGCACAAGCTTATGTGGTGTATATGTCATGTTTCCCTTTCTAATATGTGTGTTTGTCTTTCTGCAGCTACATGGGTGGGTGGAGGCTTCATTCTAGGTATAGCTGAGGCGACGTACAATCCAACACTGGGTGCAGTGTGGGCTCTCATGCCTGTGCCCTATGTCATGACCTTCTTCTTAGGTGAGTAGCAACACTGACCACTGAGCTTTAAAACCTCTGACACCCTGTCTTCATCTTCTCTGCTTTTTATTGTTGTTGTGACAAACAACATCAGCTGATTGCAATCTGGACCAAAGTAATTGGATACAACTGTGCTGATGACATTGATATAATGGTTCATTATATTGCAGGATTAAATATTTAAATATAACTTTATGTAGTCTAACATAAATAGTCTTGTACACAGTACTGTATGCAGGGTCTGAAATAAATCACCGGTAACTTGCGGAACAGGCCAGTAACATTCAAACACTGGGAAGCCTCACTTAAATACAGATTTTTGGCTTTTTACTGTAGAATTATAACTTTTTGTATATTGTGAAGTTAAGTTTGTCAGGACTTTGTCTTTTGGAAGAAGAAAGAATTCCCTTGTCAACATTTAACTCATTCATTTCAATTATACTAATATACACTAATGAAAATCATTTGGGATAATGACACTTACTAGCTTAGCAACAATGTAATTTGGTGTATCAGTATTTTAGCACTAAGCACAAGTGTGTGTAGGATTAATATTTCAATCAATAGAGTACACTAACCAATTCAGGAAAAATCTAAAATGAAGTTTCTACACACAGTTAGTAAAATACAATATAAAAATTAACTTCTGTCTTGAGCTAAGGCGTTCTTGACGAGTAACGTAACTGCCCCACCCCCATCTCCCATCTGATCTGCACCAATAAAAGTGTTATGTCATGTTAAAAATAGGACCATGACAAATGAGTTCAGGATTGTAATTTGAGGCAACAGGTGCAAAGGGAGAGTTCACCCAGAGACATAAGCTTATTTTGCTCACAGTTCCCGATAAATTTCTAGAATAATCTTTCAGGCACCGCCAGTGATTTTCACTATTTACACATGCACTACATCGAGGAACATTTCCATTTTGCACCTTTTCAAACAAGCCCTGGCAAAAGAAGGGACAGTCCAGCAGATGGAGGTAATGCAACACTTATGGATATGGATGTTTACGCAGCGGAAGAGGTCTCTTGTTATTTTCATGAACATGGCGGGCGTCAGCTGAGGAGCAGTTTTTGCCTGGTGCCAATGTTCTTTTAATGTATTTAGTATTCAAGATTTTTGCGACTCAAGGGAAAGCATTGGCGTAAATGCTAAACCTTAAACAAGTCACAGAATCAAATAGGTCATCAGCGGAGTCTTTTGATTGGTTTGCTCGCTCCTTGTGAAAGTGTCTGTGGGACGTGACTCTTTACATACTTGTCCCTGCAATCTTACTGCTTTCATTCACAACCAAGCGACACGCTCCGGTGCTGAGAAATCTTGCCAATGCGGAAGTGATAATAACCGCAGTTCCTCAAATGGCTACTTGAGGCTAGGTCCAAAAGCGAGTCAATCCCCAAAGACCTCCATATTAAAATGTCCAACTTTGCAGCAGAAATAAACATGTTTACAGCCTACAGGCACAAAAAAAACGTTTTTGGTCTCTATAGCTAATTTCCCCATTCATAACAACTGTGCAAGGTTTGAATTTTTATATAACTTACCCATTTATATATATCTTAAGGTTATGCATAATTAAGGGTATGGCCGCTTTGAGTGACAGGTAGGTGCCCCTTACTGCTCTGCTGCATAAGCCTTGCACATTTTTTGGATCAGTCAGGAGTTAGGCGGTGTCATCAATGCCAAGATGGCGACGGCCAGAGCAACCCACATTGAGTTTCACCACCTCTTCAGAAACGTATGGGTGACGTCATAGAGACTACAACCATATTTTATACGGTCTATGTTCACAACACAGCCATACTGGCATTTTCCCTGAAATGTTACTAGGTCTTGAGGTGGGAAATTGGCCGTACAGATTTCGCTTAATATATATCCCTGCTCCCATTCACACATGACCCCAAACTGGAAATGCTCCAGGAATAGGCTGTGTGAAAGAGACTTTAGATTGCCCAATCCTAAAAATTATCACACTGACAAACTCAGTGGTAGTCTGTCCATAAACATTTGCAGCAGGTGAAATCATCGCTGCGGGTCAATGTCACAGTAGACCAGGGGTCACTAACAGGCGGACCACGGTCCGAGTCCGGACCCAGATGCCGACCTATCCGGACCCGGACCTATAATCAATACATTATTAAGGGATTTTCAATTTTGACGGGGCGCTTCTATTTTAACCGGCGCAGCTTTTCTCGTTTTTAAGGCACTGGTTTAGCGGTTCAGGAAACTCACAGACCAATTACATGAAAGTTAAGCCATCCCACGTGATGCTACGCAGCCAATCAAATCTGTGCATTCCAACCGGCATTGCGACTCTGAATACAGACAGATGAGAGGCAAGAGGCGCGTGACAGAAGGAAAGACGAGTTAGCGATACAGGGAGAGAAGACGGAGAAAGGGAGAGAAACACAGACGAAGAGATGAGTGAGCGGCAGACAGGGAGAGAACAATAACTACTCATGTCACTCTCCAAGAAGAGAAAAGTCAACAGAGCTTTCAACCCAGAATGGACTCATTCATGTCCATCCTTCCCACTGGAGCACAACACCAGCGTCTCATACTGTATGCTCAGAGACCGTGGTGCTCTTTAACAGTGGTGATGTGAAACGCCACTATGAGACAAAGCACAACGTTTTTGACCAAACAAACCCACTCAAGTCTGAACTAAGGGCACAGAAAATAAGCACTCAGAGCCCAATATGATTTTGATTTGTGACAAAATAAAGCAAATAGGCCACCTGTCATCATCATCAGCCACAGAGATCAGTTTAACCCAGGATGTGCTAGCCTGGGTTAAACTGTTCAATTGTTAAGATGTGTTGAGACTGATTTATTCTAACACTGGTTGAGAGTTAAATCAAGATGTGAAACAGTTAAAGAAAAAGGGAAACTCAAGCTGCTGCTACACTTTATTTATTTTTGTATTATATATCTGTATAGTTCAATGTTAAGTGACAATACATATTGTCTAAATGTTTTTGAATGGTACGTCTTTATTAGATTTGACAGTCAGCTGTTGATGACGTGCAGAAGTTGATACAGCTACTAGGCTACTTCAATATATATCACATTAATTCATAACGCAAGTTAGACATTATGATGCTCCGGACCTTTGCCTGCGGACATTTTCTCTAACTGGACCTTTAGTAAGAAATTTAGTTGAATACCCCTGCTGTAGACAATAGCATTGTGTAAGAGTAATGCCTACTGGAAACGCCAAATTCCCTGATCAGGAAATACAACATTCTCCATTGTTGGCCAAGTGGACCCATGGGTTCAGCTGAAGGTGTTTATGATGTTTATTGTGTTATCTGGAGGGAACACTTGTTTTTCTTATTGTTCACACACACACACACACACACACACACACACACACACACACACACACACACACACACACACACACACACACACACACACACACTTGTTCTTTCACTCTCCCACCTTTCTCTCTCATTTGGGTTTTAAATTATAGAAATACAGCCATGTTTGGCTTCATCTCTTTATTTTTCATTGCTAATCCCTTCCCCCTGCTCCAGGTGGGTTTTTCTTTGCCAGGCCTATGAGGGAGAACAATTATGTGACAATGATGGACCCCTTCCAACAGAAGTATGGGAACGTTCTGAGCAGTGCGCTGATCCTTCCCGCACTGGTAGCCGATGTCCTGTGGGTGGCACGCACACTCGTCAGCCTGGGTAAGTTACTTCACACTGTAAAACTGTGTGGCACTATAATGTGTGCACACACATACTAACACACACGTACCTATACACACAACAGGCACCCACATATCTGCTTGCACAATGTGCACAAACACTTGAGTAGAAAAACAGCCGGGTGCTGATGATTGGTGCTTTTTTTTTTGGCACTGAGCTGTAGATTACAGCAAGAAAGCAGGTGAAAACAATACAAGTAACACCTGACAACATCATAAAATCAACACTACATCCTTTAGAATGAAGTCTGTGTCTCGTAATAATGCAGTTTTCACAAACTATTTATTACTAAGCCATTATAATGGATTACATTTTATTGTCTGGTGTTTCTGTTATTTTGACCCCACATTATATCTAGCTGCTTTAGTTCAGTAGATAAACAGTTACATAACAAGAGGTATATATGAAGTTCAAAAAACACTATATACATGACATATTTGTGAAAATGATTATTAAAAAAGTCAAAGGCCATTATCATATTAACTATTTACCGCACACATATATTAAGTGCAGATGCTGTAGACGCTTGTCTTAGCTGCTTTGCTGAAATAAAATAAAAATGCTTAATACATTTTTTTGACCATAGCATTATAAGCAGAATGAGGGTCAGTCACTAAAAATAACAACTGCTGTTGTGGAATATTATTATTATTATTATTATTATTATTATTATTATTATTATTATTATTATTATTATTATTATAAGTATTATTATTATTATTATTATTATTATTATTATTATTATTATTTATATGGATTATCATGTGTAGTGTGGAAAATTGTTCAGATGACAAGATGACTTATTTGAAAATAAGCACTATTGTTTGTTTCTCTAATCTGTAAGTGATCATTTAACTGTGTGTGTGTGTGTGTGTGTGTGTGTGTGTGTGTGTGTGTGTGTGTGTATGTGTGTGTGTGTGTGTGTGTGTGTGTGTGTGTGTGTGTGTGTGTGTGTGTGTGTGTGTGTGAGAGAGTGTGTCTGCGCTTTTATAGTGGATACCAGAGTGTAAGTGCTCTGCAGTATGAATGTTCGTGAGAGAAGATGCGTGTGTACATCATGTTTTCTTGTTTGTGTTTTTAATGCTGTGTTCTTTTCCAGTGTTATTTGAAAAAGGGGTTAAACATCGAGCAGCCTGTTGATTGTGAAAGGTGATCAACTATTCACAGATTGTTGTGTCATGAGAGACTTTTTTCCCCCATTGTTTGTGCAAGGGCTCGGAATGATTGACAGAGGGTGAATGTTACATGGGGAATTATCATATTATCTCTGTGTAAAAAGATGTTTAAAAAGACATCAGTGAAATCCATTAACAGCGTTTGAGTCAGCAAGGTAGCACTGTACACTGTGCTGACACTCCTCAAAAGGACTGGTAGGGAGGCAGGAATGTTCCAGGGACCATTCTGTCCAAACCTATGAAACCAATATAGAATCAGGGGGACCCCTCACTCCTCAGTAAAACCTCCTGTCGTTGTTTCTAGGACATTGATACCTGACATGTGCTTGGCATAACACACACATAAACACTTGACACTTGAGTGAGCTGAGCATTTGACCCACAGGAGTTGTTGCTGGGAGACTGTTTATGTGTGTGTATGTGTATGTGTAGTATAAACTGAGCTTCACGATCTGCTTGAGCGAGAGTGTGTGTGTGGCGGATAAGTGCCAGAGAAGATTTCACTTTTAACATATACTTTCCATGTGCTGTCAGTTAGCTGTGCGATACAACAGCACACAGGCAGGATAACATTTCTGCCGGGAAGGAATCGGGGACAGGACAGAAGGGGTGCGTTTATGGTGATTGTGCACACACACACATGCAGGAGTTTTGAAAGTGGGACATGGATCTAAAAACAACACGGTGGGTATTTAGGCAGCTCTTTCCCCTCTGTCCGTCCCTGGTACGGCTTATTAAGTCCCTAAGGCCCCTGAATCTCATTCCACCTTTCCTTTTCCTAAATTTAGCACAGAGGCTAACAGCTCAGCACAGAACAGATGAGTGATGTAGTGCCCTGTTGAATCTGGATGTTTATCCAAACATATTCAGATCAGAGTTAGATGTAGTTGAGATGGATTTCAGTTCACACATGGCATCAGAATGCATCTCGACTGACCACTTGTGGTCAATATAGTAAATATAATGAGTAATGAGAAGAAGTTCAAAAACAAAGTTGTAAATATGACTTAAATGGAAAGAGTTGAAAAGATTATTGTAACTTCCAGCCGTTGTTCTGAGGCTTGTTATGTAAAGTAAACTGTGCAGTTTGTCATTAGGGACATTAGGGCTGCAACTAACGATTATTTTCATTATTGATTATCTTCTAGTTTTTGGTCTATACAATGTCAGAAAATGTTCAAAAATGTCAATCACTAATTCCCAAAGCCCAAAATGACGTCCTCAAATGCCTTGTATTGTCCACAACTCTATGACAGTAAACTGAATATCTTTGAGGAGTGAAGAAACCTGAAAATATTCACATTTAAGAAGCTGGAGTTGTTAAAAGATTACTCAAACCAATTCATCGACTATCAAAATAGTTGCCGTTGGGTTTAATAGTGAACAACTAATGGATTAATCCATTAATCTTAGCAGCTCTAATTGTCATGTATACATTTGCGTCACCACTGACGACCCCTTCATGTATTACCACCTATATTTAGGGCTTAACTAACCAAATGCATTTTTGTGCCAAGTGTGAACAGGTGGTTAATAACTGAAGTATCTACTATCTTGTTTTAATGGCAGTCAAGTGACGGATTAGTCTGTCTGTAGAGTAAATAAACAAAAACTAACTATTTGCGTAATTAGTTAAAGCAGCTGGGGAAAAAAAGGTGACTAAAAGCTCCAAGGTAATAGATCAGATTTTTTAAAAGTTTCAAGCACATGGGGTGAAAGGGCAAAGTGAAAACAGTCAAAGTAAGCATCATAAAGATGTTGCAAAGACGGGGTGGTTTAGAGGGTTGAGGGGTCAGTTGGGTGGTGAGTGGCGATCGATGGTGCCGGTCTGACACTTCTCTGTTTAAGGGCATTGTTGTGGTGTGGCTGCAGGCTGCGGCTGGGGGGACGGAGAAGAGACGGTGAAGGTAGTGACGTTTTGCTTGCCTTGTTTGAGTAACAAGATGTCTTTTTTTTATTATTATTCACTTGTTTACATTCACTTATTATTATTTATTTATTTTACACATTTGTTTCACTACTTGAAAACAATTATCTTCACCTTCTGCTTGATTAATTAAGAATTATCAGTATTAGGGTGATAATTCATCAAAGAGGTTGAAAAAGGCATATTTTTGGAGTCACAATCAATAGGCTGCTTCTTTCATGCGTTCCTGTACAGTTTGTTATCATTTTATCATTATTACTTTTATGTTGGCTTGTTGCTTTATCTAAGCTCATGGATGCTTTTTAAAGGTATAGTTCACCCCAAACATATTGTTCCTGCTACCTGTAGAGCTATTTATCAATCTGGTTTTGGTGTGAGTTACCAAGTGTTTTCCAGAGTGACTACAAGGACAGTCTCCCTGGAGCAACTCAGGGTTAAGTACCTTGCTCAGGGGCACAATGGTGGCAGCCTGGTATAGAACTCACAACCTTCCGGTGTTCTATTTGGAACCCATACCACTAGACCACCACCACCACGTCTGTCAGATGTCTGTCTTCCCTCTGATATAATGGAACTAGATGGCACTCGGCTTGTAAAAAATACATTTGAAAAACTCAACAGCAATGTCTCTTTCCAGAAATCATGTTTCATATAGGAACTATTACTACTATTTAGGAACTATTTTTTACAAGCCGAGTGCCATTTACTTCCATTATATTGTAGAGAAGGCAGACTTCTCTATGGCCGATATTTCCACCACTTGGCAAATCACACCAAAACATCAAGATTGATAAATAGCACTACAGGTAAGAGGAATAATATGTATTTTGATTTTGGGTTGAACTGCCCCTTTAAAAGTGTAAACGAAAGCCACTCACACTTAAGTGTAACTTTATTCCTGATTTAAATGATTAGAAATTTAATGTTTTGCCTTTGTTGGTAAAAGTTTTTTTTTTTTTTTATAAAGCCTTAAGATATATGAACAGTATAACAAGACAATGCCAATGCCTAGCTTCTTAGTAAATATTTAGTATAAGTACGAGTGGATGCATGTATATGTGTGTGTTTGTGTAAGAGAGAAAATATTTAAAAGCAAAAGAGAGACTGAGAACTTAATAATAAAACACTTAATTCAACTATCACAGTAAGCAGTTGCATGTATCTGTAGCAACCAACACCTGTACTTTAGACAAGTTGCTGTAAGACTTTTTGTCTCTGTCAGTCCTCCGATTCTCACCGCTCTGCTGTGTTGCTCCAGGTGGAACAATGAGTGTGATCCTGGACCTGTCCTACGTCTACTCCATCATCATCTCGTCAGTGGTGGCCATGATCTATACACTGCTGGGGGGGCTCTACTCTGTGGCCTACACAGACGTCATCCAGCTCATTCTCATCTTTGTCAGTCTGGTGCGTAACATGTAATAACCAGTTCACACAACGGCCATTTTGAACAATGAGGTCGGGGAACCTTAGAGCTCCAGTTCTATTCTTCTATTGAAGAATGAACATCGTTCATATCCGATTACCCACTCATCTACATAGTAGAAACAAGTATCTGAAAGAATACAGAGGGATCAAATTTTCCTGCAAAGGTACCTGGTAGCTTTTCAACTATGCTACCTGATTAAATTACCTGCTAAACTGTAATTTGTCGCTCGGAAAGTGTGCAATGAGCCTTTGGAACAATAGGCATTTGTTTTCCAGGATATCAGGCTGTCAAAAGATCCATTTAATGGGGCATTCCATTATTATTATTATTATTATTATTATTATTATTATTATTATTATTATTATTATTATTATTATTATTATTATTATTATTATTATTATTGCATGATATTCATCAGCAGCAGTTTTCAGCATTTACATTTTATTATGAGCACTTTAAAGTCTACTTGTCCATGTTGATTTAAAAGTTGAGCTTCAAATTCCATGAAAACTTGTCAAATAACATCAGCTGATCATGAAGATCATAGGATATGATTATAAAGCGTAAGAAAGCTGTTTAACAATCAGAAACTGGAGCTTTAACTCCAACTCTGGTTTCAGACTCCTAATGTCCAGTGACAAACTGAACACGTCCCCAACTAACCCCATAATCTGACTAGATGAGTCCTTGTGTTTGTGTATACAGTGGGTGTGTGTTCCTTTCCTGATGACCAACCCTCACTCTTTGGACATTTCACTGACGGCCTACAACCAGACCTTCCAGACTCCCTGGGTCGGCACGGTGGAGCTCGATGAGGCCGGCAAGTGGTTTGATGACTTCATGCTGCTGGTGAGTGGAGTATACACACACAGAGACAGCAGTATATTCTGTCTAATACACAGCTTGTACAGTATTTACTTAACTCCTGGCATCACTGTTAAATTAAATTGACCCAAGCAGTTATATTAAATGAGCTTATTCTATTAGATCAGCAAACAGCCAAACATAATAACAGCAAAGTCATGAGAGAATTGTTTCTCCTTATCCTGTACTGATATACAAACTGATTTGTGTCATCATGTCTGAACTGTGTGTTTGTGCCAGGCTCTGGGTGGTCTGGCCTACCAGGCGTTCTACCAAAGAATCCTGTCCGCCTCATCTTACACCCAGGCTCAAGTGACCTGCTTCGCCTCTTCAGCTTTCTGCCTGGTGCTGGGTATCCCTTCCATTCTGGTTGGGGCTGTGGCTGCATCTACAGGTTCACCGTTCTGGAAAATTCTTATGTCAGCTTTCCTTTGCTTAATGTCTGTGTGTGTTGGCCCTTTGGCTTTTGCATTAGAAAACAATCAGAATTCATACATTTTCACTGAATTAACCCCTTTCTCAAAGATTCCTTTGGTCTAAATCCAAATATTCATCTGTCCTTCCTCCCAGACTGGAACTCAACTGACTATGGATTGCCCACCCCATATGAGCGCGACCAGGCAGGTTCCATCCTCCCCATTGCCCTGCAGTATCTTACACCCCCCTACATCTCCATCATCGGCATTGGGGCAGTAGCGGCTGCCGTCATGTCCTCCATGGACTCAGCTCTTCTGTCCTCCGCCTCATTGTTTTCCTCTAATATCTATAAGAACATCCTCAGGAAGCAGGTGAGAATCTTGGAGAAAAATATCAACGGTGTGCATATCCATGACCAAATACCAAATACTGCAGTTGAGAAAAGATTTTGAGTTTGAAATTTGAAGGCCAAACTGTGTAACTAAATCTTAATTGCAAGCCTTATGTAATCTGATCCAATAATTGCATCACATAGCTAAAACCTAAAAAACATTTTCAAGGCATTTTCAATGTATTGCCATTATACACCACAATGCAATGAAATGCAGTTATGTTCCCTTTATGCTGGATAAAACAAAAATGCAAGGTAGACTGTGGAGGATGAGTTCATGAGTCCTGCAGCCTGTAGTCTGGTGTGGGGGGGGGGGTTATCCTCACACACACCCTTCTCACCAATATCGCTTATGCCTGGTAGACAGTCACCAATGATATTCTGGGCAGTTTTAATCACCCGCTGCAGAGCCCTCCTGTCATGTACCGTACATCCCATGCCAGTTTGTAAGTTTGTTTCCAGTCAGTGGGCTTTATTTTGCTCCTCTGTAAAAGTGAACTTGGCAGGGGAACTTTGCCTTCCTAAGTTTCCTTTTTATACTGTACTCTATGTTTGGACAATCAGGACATGAGGAAAACGCAAGAGTATTCTTTTTTTCTTCTTCAGCTTTGTCCTTTTTAAATATTGAGCCACTATAATAAATATATTTTTTGTTAAACATATTTGAATATGTTATTTAAAGGTTGATTAACCACATAAAATCATATCAATTGCACTGGATGCTGCAGAGAAGGTAAAACTAGTCCTGCTAAAAAGTTAACTAGCCTAGCTTAGCAGAGTAGCAGTATCTGGTGTCTTGTTTTTTTCATTTGGCTTTTGTGTTATTTATGTGGTATGACACATTTCAATCACTAAGATTTTTTTTGCATCAAAATGTTTATGTTCTTAAATAGATATCAAATAGTCAGATTCTGGTCTTAAATGTGTGGGGCAGTCAGTCCTCTGTCCTTTTTGTATTCAAAGACAAAACTTACCCAAGCAAATGGCTTCTATAGCTTTTTACTTTTTTAATCTATCAGGTCCCACTAATTTATGCCCATAATAAATCAGTATTGAATGAAAGGAGTAACCCTATGATAAAATGCATTTACAAACATTTGTCACTATTCTGTACTCAGAACACAAGCTGTAGGCGGCAACAAAGTAGTTATTGACTTACAATACTGTAGATACTGGGCATAGTATGTGGGCATAGTCTGTACAGTATGTACAGACTATGCCCACTCTTTCACATTGAATCTTTTTCATGATGTTTGCTCTCTTACAACAATGATTTCATTATCACACCCCCAACGGGTGTTCCTTATAAAGGGCCACTTCACTGTTGGGCTCTTGTAGTTCTGTAACTTCGGGGTACTTTGTCATCATAATGGAATCTCAAGTCCAGATGATCATAGATCCTTACTTTAACAAGGTGGAATGTGAAAGTTATAGGGTTGTCCCGAATAGATTGAATCTTTAAAACTTCATTCATAACATTGACATTCGAATTCTAAATCAACATTTGAACTCTGCGCAGCTTCTTTTTTTTTTTTTTTTTTGCATGTCTATTCATTCTGTTTAAAGCTGGTATTTGTGCACAGTTGCAGATAAAGATCAGGCTACACTAATATTATTATCCATCCATCCATCCATCCATCGTCCACCGCTTATCCGGAATCGGGTCGCGGGGGCAGCAGCTCCAGTAAGGAACCCCAATCTTCCCTTCTCCGGGCCCCATCCTCCAGCTCCGACTGGGGGATCCTGAGGCGTTCCCAGGCCAGTGAGGAGATATAATCTCTCCACCGAGTCCTGGGTCTTCCCCGGGGTCTCCTCCCAGCTGGACGTGCCTGGAACACCTCCCTAGGGAGGCGCCCAGGTGGCATCCTTACTAGATGCCCGAACCACCTCAACTGGCTCCTTTCAACGTAAAGGAGCAGCGGCTCTACTCCGAGTCTCTCACGGATGGCTGAGCTTCTCACCCTATCTCTAAGGGAGACGCCAGCCACCCGTCTGAGAAAACCCATTTTCGGCCGCTTGTACCCGTGATCTCGTTCTTTCGGTCATGACCCAGCCTTCATGACCATAGGTGAGGGTAGGAACGAAGATCGACCGGTAGATTGAAAGCTTTGCCTTCTGGCTCAGCTCTCTTTTCGTCACAACGGTGCGGTAAAGTGACTGTAATACCGCCCCTGCTGCTCCGATTCTCCGGCCAATCTCTCGCTCCATTGTCCCCTCACTCGCGAACAAGACCCCGAGGTACTTGAACTCCTTCACTTGGGGTAATGGCTCATTCCCTACCCGGAGTAGGCAATCCACCGGTTTCCTGCTGAGAGCCATGGCCTCAGATTTGGAGGTGCTGATCCTCATCCCAACTGCTTCACACTCAGCTGCGAACCGATCCAGTGACTGTTGAAGGTCACAGACCGATGATGCCATAAGGACCACATCATCTGCAAAGAGCAGCGATGAGATCCTCAGGTCAACCCCTCTCCTCCACGACTACGCCTCGATATCCTATCCATGAAAATCACGAACAGGATTGGTGATAAAGCGCAGCCCTGGCGGAGGCCAACATTCACGGGAAACGAGTCCGACTTACTGCCGAGTATCCGGACACAACCCTCGCTTTGGGCGTACAGGGATTGGATGGCCCTCAAAAGTGACCCCCTCACCCCATACTCCCGCAGCACCTCCCACAGTATCACCCAGGGGACCCGGTCATACGCCTTCTCCAAATCCACAAAACACATGTAGACCGGATGGGCGTACTCCCAGGCCCCCTCCAGGATCCTTGTGAGAGTGGAGAGTGAAGAGTTGGTCCGTTGTTCCACGACCAGGACGGAATCCGCATTGTTCCTCTTCAATCAGACTACCGGCCGAACCCTCCTTTCCAGTACCTTGGAGTAGACTTTACCAGGGAGGCTGAGAACTGTGATACCCCTGTAGTTGGCACACACTCTCTGGTCCCCCTTTTTAAATAGGGGAACCACCACCCCGGTCTGCCAACCCCTAGGCACTATCCCAGACTTCCACGCAATGTTGACGAGGCGTGTCAACCAAGACAGCCCCTCAACACCCAAAGCCTTCAGCATTTCTGGACGGATCTCATCAACCCCTGCGGCTTTGCCACTGTGGAGTTGTTTGACTACCTCAGTGACTTCCATCAGGGAAATTGACGATGATCCCCCATCAGCTTCCAGCTCTGCCTCAACCATAGAGGGCGTGTTAGTCGGATTCAGGAGTTCCTCAAAGTGCTCCTTCCACCGGCCGATAACCTTCTCAGTTGAAGTCAGCAGGGTCCCACCCTTGCTGTACACAGCTTGGATGGTTCCTCGCTTCCTCCTCCTGAGGTGCCGGATGGTTTTCCAGAAGCACCTTGGTGCCGACCGAAAGTCCTTCTCCATAGCTTCTCCGAACTTCTCCCACACCCGCTGCTTTGCCTCTGACACGGCAGAAGCTGCCGCCCTTCTAGTCCTTCGATACCCTGCAACTGTTTCCGGAGTCCTCCCGGATAACATAACCCGGAAGGACTCCTTCTTCAGTCGGACGGCTTCCCTGACCACCGGGGTCCACCACGGTGTTCGAGGGTTACCGCCCCTTGAGGCACCTAAGACCTTGAGACCACAGCTCATATATATATATATATATATATATATATATATATATATATATAATATATATATATATATATATATATATATATATAATATTATTAGTATTATACTATTTGTAGAATTAGACTCCAGTGGTGGCTGCGTAAGATTGATTCCGACTTGTGTGATCCAAACATTTTCAATAACTCCAGAGCGTTTCAATAAAAACTTTTATTTAAATCATTTCCGATATTCGCTACAAACCAAGTATTCTGCTTCAATGCATATTTGTTGGCGTTTAGCCTTTCGAAAACAACATTTTCACTGCGGTCAAAAAACAGTTCCCGCTTGTCGCACACAAAGGGAGGCACGCACCTGTATTAACAGGGCGATCTATACCAGTCTAACAAATATAAATAACATTTATATAACCATAATAACAAACAAAAAATGTTTTTTTAGGATGATGAATGACAGACATTCAATGCTTCATTTGAAAACCTCAATAGAAGTTACGAATGTAAAAAATGACATTCAATACAGCCCTAGAAACTAAACTCTCTCCGCTCCTCCAGGCGTCTGACCGTGAGATGCAGTGGGTGATCCGTATCTCGGTGGTGGTGGTGGGTATGGCCGGCACTGCCCTCACCTTTCTGGACAGCAGCGTCCTGGTCTTCTGGCTGGTGGGCGTGGACATGTCTTACACCATCATGTTCCCTCAGCTGGTCTGCGTCCTCTTCTTCAAGATGTCGAATGGCTACGGAGCCTCCGTGGGCTTCCTGATGGGAATCATCTTAAGGTTCCTGAGCGGCGAGCCTCTCATCGGCCTCCCACCTGCCATCCATTACCCCGGCTACCGGCTGAACAAAGAGGGAAATTTAACCCAGTACTTTCCCTTCCGCACTGCCATCATGCTAATGTCCCTATTATCTATCCTGCTCTTCTCATGGCTGGCGTCCATAATTTTCAACAAGGGTCTGCTGTCCGAAAAATGGGATATGTTCAAGATCAAACGCAAGGAGAAACCAACAGCCAGAGCTGCAGATAGCAAGAAGACCAACTCTGCTAATGAAGAAGCATCTGCAGCCAAGCCGCTTCTGGACACCACTACCTGCTGAAGAGGCTCACAAAGACGGAGAGAAGATGGGCACTGGCTAGAGGCAGACATGTTTGTGTGTCTGCTCAGCAGGAGTTCACAGAGGGGGAACAACGACAAAGGCTAAACATTATGTACAGAGTCTGTGCAGTATCACAGTGAATATGTGGCGATGAAATTTAGATTAGCAGAGTGTGATCTGAGCAATCTATTTCATGAGTTGCTCATTGTGTTCAACAGAGAATACAGTTAAAATAGGCTCCCAGGCTCAGTTATGTTAGCAAACCAGCCATTAGCCAGCATAGCATTTAGTGAAGATGATAACATACATATAGCCCCGGCATGAAATGCTAGTGATTGTAAGACTTTAATTAGCTTTTAGCACTTATTCATTAGATACTCCTCACTAAAACACACTTGTACATTTGTACAGATTTATATAAATATATATATATATATTAGAACCACATTTTGATGAATTGAGATACCTCATCGACAGTCTTGAGTTCAGTTCCTAAAGACCATTGCACTGTGGCAACACAAAAGACAAAAAAAGAAAGAAACAATCAATCCAATAGAACGTACACAATAGATGATAAAATAGTTTACAATTAATTAATTTGTCGTTATTTATTAGATTTAGCATTTGTTAAGAGAAACTGTGTCACATTCCCTTTCCGAAAACAGTAACGCAACAAACCATCTACTTCTTTCTTTACGGAATAATCATTAATCAACTAGTGTGGCCGGCAGGAAACGTTGTACTGTACTGCAAGTGCATCTAGCTTCTCCCTCATTGTGAACCTCTGTAAATAATTTACAGCTATGTGCAGAATGACAGTGCTCTCTTTCACACCAGAACAAATAAATGCTATCCAAAGAACGAATGAGAGCTCCGCACTGTTGCGTGGCACACTTGTGAAAGGCATTGTTATTGTTTAACCGTTTATATTAATGTGACCTGAACTCTTCCTTTCTCTGGTTGATCTGCTGCCTCGAGCTCGACTTAACAGCACCTGGAATTCTTCTTGGCTTGCTAGTTAATATTAGATCATCAATATTCAAATTAGTGCGTTAATTTCAATTAATTAATCACAGAAAAAATAACACAACAAAAAAATGGACACAGATTAAACGCGCTCTTAGATGCCCCTTTACCTTTACGTCACCGACGGGGCACGGCCACAGCAGCTCCCGGATGTAACTGTTGATGCTCCGTTCTGTGAGATTCACTCAGCAAAGAATGTTCGAACCATCGGAGAACTTCAAGCCGAAATATATATATATATATATATCACCTCAACGCAAAGCACGTAGCAGCTCGGAGCTAGCTAGCACCGCCGCTGATGCTAAAGTGAGCGACCCGCCTCGTCATCTCTCGATCAGGCGTTCAGACGCAGAATGAGTCGGTCTACCTGAGACACATTAACAACTCCATCAGGAAATGTATTGCAATGGCCTGCAGGAGGTAGAGGACAGGGGGTTAACGGAGGCTTTACACATGGCGTCAGATGACACAACTTTTAAATATATTGTTTATTGTGCAATGAAAGATGTTATGCCAGATTTGAAATTGCACTTTATCTCAAACTGTAGGTCTGTGTTGTCTAAGATAATCGTGACAAACAAGATATAGGAGAAATAGTATTGAAATAAAAGACATGTTGACCTTTAAGTGTATAATGTCTACTCATTGATTCACTCATCTTCCAAAAATCCATTTAAATATTTTGAATTTGAATATTTGCTTCTCACAGCAAATATTGATATATGCGATTAATTTAGATTAATTAATCACAAAGCTTGTAATTTTTTTTTTTTTTTTTAATCGCTTGACCCTAATAATTATACACACAATTATTGCTGATAGACACCAATGTGATTCGATTTAATGACAGACTGTTTTCTGATTACCAAACTGCCTCGCTGCGTATTATCAGACCATTGTGTTTCGCAGCAGTCCATACTCCTGAAAGATGTTTCAAATTGTTTGTAAAAATGAATCTATACAAAGAGAGGATGATCAGAGTCATGTGAACATATCCAAGATGTGAACATTTCTAGTTACATTTTCAGAGTAACGTTTACCTCTATCTCTCAAAAACGGCTCTCTAGACACCAGCAATGTGAAGACCTTTGTTTTCAAACCGCCCAGGTATGGACGACTAAAGTGTCCCAGCCTGTCTGACAGGTCTGAGCTGACTCGCAAATGCGGGTGGCTTTGCTGTGCAAGCAATATTGAACATCACAAACCGCAACCAAAAACACTTGGACAGAAGTGACACAATTGTTCTAATGACTATTTAAAATGACCAGTTTTATCCTGAATAGCAACAGGGAGAGATAAAACTGCAGATTTCCAAGCGTACCCCAGTTATTGTGTCCCTCGTTTTCTTCTCTGCCTGTCCTTGTGAGAGATGTGCATTTCAGTTTGTCCGTGATTTTGTAATGTATTGTTTTTCTTTTGTTATAAAGCTGTAGTTTACAGTGGGATCATTTTTTTTCTCTGAGGTGTTGAAAATATTTGCAGCTAATATCCTGAGAAATTACATTAAAGTTTCCCAATAGTACAAATTAAACTCTTAATTAATTAGATTTTTATTAGTGAGAAGATTGTTCAGTGACCCTTGTGGTTTATTATGTATTTTTGTTTTACTGAGCCTACATTGTAGTTTGTTTTGCAAAGAGATTCCTGTTTATGAGTGACTGTCAGAAAGTCTGTTGCTCAAGATATCACGGGAAGCTGCTTTCACTCCGCTGTCAGTGGTTATGTGCTGGTTGTCCTAAAAGGAGTGTATGCTCTTGTCACTGTTCAAATACCTCATGGAGTGGTAGTGTTGGCTCTTGAGTATACAAAACTTTAACCTATGATTCTGACTTCTATCCAAAGCATACTATATGAATGTTATTTTTCAAAAACTGACCGTTCTCAAAACAGGATGCATTCAGGACACAATGCATCCATGTTTTTGTGAGATGTTTGTGTGATTGTGATTTCTGCCTCTCTTGTACTGTACAGTCTAATCATGATTTACAATTTTAATTTTTTATCAAAGCTTATCGCTAATGCATTGCGAGTTTGAGTTAGCAACATTTAAAGTGAAAAGAAAATTAACCTTCTATTTTGCAGAACATTAAATGTAATTTCGCCCTCACGCACATCACGCAAATCACAGGGTTGTTTTCAGCAGTGATTCTGAACAGGTTGTACACATATCACAGGAAGTACATGTTACATAGTGCTGAGTGAAAGTAATAGCCTTTTAGAATAAACACTCCTACCTTAAATATTTCCAGACATGATTTGATGGGGGAAAAAAACTTGGTCTTCAGCAAGCTGTCCACAATATAGTAAAGGATGGCAACGTCTAAATGAATGTATATTGTCATCTGTTCTTTGAGGAGAAATGTTATATTTTAAGTACTGAAGAGTTTTATAATAAAACATGAATAGGTAGTGAGTCTTTTATTGTATTTTCCCCTAATATGTATTTGGTTTTATACTATTATGCATGTTGATTTTCATTAACAAGGTTGTTTGTATACTGAACTTTCGTGAAGGCTGTTCTCTCCTGTCACTTGGCAAGGTTCTACTTTGTAATCAATTCATGTATATCCCTATGGGGTGATGTTCTGTCATAATAAAGGCTGAAACCAAACTACTGTTTCTTTACTTTCTAAATCCTCTAAGTAGCTCATGCAACACATGAGCCTCCCTAACAAATGTTTTCCAGAACTACTGGGTGCATACAATCTACATTTACAGTCATCAGTTAAATAAAACGGAAAGAAAAGACAGACAATGGTACTCTGTACTTGTCCTGTTAGATCCTAGTGCTGCATTATTAAACATCACATTCTATTACATAACCCGGAACATTTAATTGGCATTAAAGGAACCACATTAATATGGTTTAATCCATATTCATCTGAGTGATCTCAGTTTGTACAGGTCAACAATAAATCCTCCAAGCAAGCCAAAGTTAGTAATTTAGGCAATATTATTATGAAACACTCCATAAACTTTCATTGTTATGCAGATGATACCTTATTATATCTATCGATCAAGCCAGATGAAACCAGTCAGTTAGCTAAACTTCAAGCATCTCTTAACGACATAAAAACCTGGATAACTTACCATTTCTGATGTTTAACATAAACAAAACTGTGAAATTAAAGTACTTGGCCCCAAACACGTCAGAAACACATTGTCTAAAGATGCAATTAATCGGGATGGGCATTAGCCTCCAGCACCATCGTAAGAAATATTGGAGTTATCTTTGATCAGAATATATCCTTTAACTCCCACATAAAACTAATTTTAAGGACTGACTTTCATCTACGTAACATTGCAAAAATCAGGCTCATCCTGTCTCAAAACGATGCAGAAAAACTAGTCCATGTATTTGTTACTTTTGGGCTGAATTATTGTAATTCCTTATTATCAGGCTGTCCCAATAAAAAAGATGGATTGCCATTCAATTTTAGAAAGTAATTGATGGTGCCCATGTGATGTATCCTAATGACTTTGGCGATCCCCTGGCCTTTCCTTTAGCACCACCAGCAGTTTGTGGTTTTGAGTAAAATATCTCAACAACTGTTAAATGGAATGCCATAGAATTTTTCTTACATACATCCAGGACCCCCTCAGGATGAATTGTAATAGCGTTGGTTATTCCCAGACCTTTTATCTACTCTCATCATCAAGTCATAATTTCACTTTGAAATAATTAAACAATTATTAAACAAGATAATTTGTCCAATATAAACCAAATTATTGGACAAAAACAAATTATGTTTCTAATTCACACATCCCTTATCCTCAGCTGTGTAGACTGCTAATTGGCAAATGTAAGTATGCTACGCTAGCACTCTAACTTAAGATGGTAAACATAGTAAAAAACATATCTGCTAAACATCAGCATGGTAGTATTGTCATTGTTATATTATATTATGTCATATTAGCATGCTGACGTTAGAATTTAGTTCAAAGCACTGTTGTGCCTAAGACCTAGCATGGCTCTAGCAGGGCTTGTCTAAACAGTGAAAGTCAACACAGTAAAAATGTAACAACACTCAAAAAGTTAAGTGGGTTAAACTGACATAGATATCATGCTTGGACACTAGCTCCTCTGTTTTATAGGTTGTTCTGTTAAGCTGGTGAGGGGGAGACGGCATGAGGGGGCTTTTTCAATGTAAACTCAAGGTGTGTAACAGTCCCGAGAAGTGCTTCATTCTATTTCTATTTTGGTATTTGAATTTTGTTGTGGCAGTCCAAATATAAACTGTGATCTACCGGAGCTGTCTGTGTGCAACTTTTCAGAAGCCGGTGTTTATTTCTTCACTGTGAAGTGGTCCAAGGCACATCTTTAATGTCAGGTGCGTGATAGTTTAATATGGCGACCAAATTACTTTATTGTCTTGTTTTTCTCTCATTGTAGATGCCCATTTGGTTTCAGGAGTTAAAGGTATGGTAGAGGTCAGAAGTTAGAATTACTCTAGAAGTTTGCTTACTTCTGTAAACGTACAGGGCACACAGTGATAACACTTATTTTTTATTTTTTTATCTTTTTTCTCTATCACATAGCAATTCAAATGAAACGCTTATTCATCTACTTATTGCGACTTAAGTAAGAAGACCAGTAGCCTAGTTCTCATGTCTGTATGTTAAATATGAAGATACAACCAGAGGGCGGTAAGCATAGCTTAGCATAAAGACTGGAAATAAGGGGAAACAGCCAGCCTGGCTCTCTGAAGGGTTTTGTGTGTATAAACAAATAAAACATGCTAGTGAGCTTGAGAAATACTGGTGGGCAGATGTTGCCTGTGGACAGAGCAAGGCTCCCCGTTTCCAGTGTTTATGCTAAACTAAGCTAAGCTGCAGGCGGTAGCTTCATAGTTACTGTACAAACATGAGAGTGGTATTAATCTTATCTCACTCTTTACAAGTAAAGTAAGGATATTTTTAAGTTTCAACTTGCTTGGGGAAGAGAAACGAGGGTGAAACAGGTAGAACTTGTAGGTTTGAATGTTTGTAGAAGAATATGGAAAAACATAGAGGCCAGGTGGGCAAATTTACACACTACAAAAATATACACAGGTGGCTGAATTAACAAGCCAGTTGCTGCTGTTAACACTGTGTCTTCACTTTGAAGCGGAACAATTAACCAAGCTCACAGTCCCTCCTAGCTAGTTAGCTGGCTAGTATGTGCACCTTTTTTAGGATAAATACATAAAAGATGTTAGTTTCTGTGTATGTGCACTGTGTTTATTTACAGCAGCAACTAGATAGTTGATTCAGAATGACTTTGACATTGTTGTTACTCTAGCTAACAGGAGCTAATTAGTAGTAGTTGAGTTACCCTGCAATCTTTCCATGTACCCACTGGCAACTTTGGAAGTATCTCCTTGGGTATAAGTAGTCCTACCTCTGGTGGGTGGTCACTGGCCTAAATGACATTACGAAATACAAGTGGCATGAATACAAGAGTGAAGTTTTTCCCTACAATTTTGTTCATCGAACTCCCCTTGCTTAGTTTTAATGTATTATACGTAATAACACGATACAGTTGATAATACAAATGTCATCAACTTCCAAATGTTTATTTTCTTTTACATTTACAAATATATTCCATCTCACAATTTATCTTTGATATCAGTCTGCATAACACTGCAGTAAGGCGGCTGTGGATCAGGAGGTACAGTAGTCTAATCAGCCAGAATGACTGAAAACACCTTAGTGGGTGTTCAGAGGCTTTGACACAAGGGTGATGGCACTGACACAAAGACCAGCACATTGACTGGTGGCCAGCAACACCCCAAACAGAACTATTAATACAGATTGCTTTAAGTGGCAATCCTCTCATGTGACCAAGTTTCGTTTGAACACTTCTGATCCAACAGTTTGCCATGCAGATGACATTTGAGCTTGGGCTTAAACAACCAACCATGTTGAATGACTGTCATATCATGTTTGGTTGTCAACATTGTCATATCAATAGCAAACAATATTAAATGTAAAACTCTGAAGGCCAAAGGAACATGGTCAAGGTTTTTCTTCAGACAAATGCAAAAAGTAAACTAAGGATTGGTTCAACTTTCTTCAGAAAAGGATAAAGTGCTAAAGTGCAGCTTGATTGGTTGGTGTGATGTTACGTTGTGGTGCAAAATATTTTTAGGCTTATTATAAAAGGTAGTTATGACTTAAAGGTTCAATGTGTAAGATACGCCAGAATTTAAACTTAAAACATTAAAACAATTAACTAACATTATCAACAGAATGGGAAGAGGTAACAGTCTTGACGCCCGCTGTGACTGCCGGCACTGGGGCTTGTTCTGGCTGAGCTCAAGTCTCTGACTGACTGATCATCTTGTGCTGCATCTTATGTATGAAATGTTTTATATAAATAAACATGCCTTACGTTTCGTGTTGAATGAAATATATTTTGTGCTCTCTAGTAAAAATAAAAACACTTAGGTAACTGTCACTATTTCCTGACAGTAGTGCAGACAGATAAATAGACAGATAATCTGTGAAAAAATCCATGTTCCTCTGCTTCCCCCCAGTGCTCCTACTGGCATTTGCAAGAGTCCACCATGTCAGAATGAAAACAACCAATCAGAGCCAAGGAGTCTCTAACGCAGTGTCAATCACTGCTTGTGAAATCCGATCAATCTGTAAAACTAGGCAGCGCTGATCAAATATAAATCAAGATTATTTTACTGCTTTGCCTATGCCTAGCCTTAGAAAAAAAGTAGAAAAACATCCTTCGGCATTGGCACAATTCTGATTTGACTCAGTTAATGTATTACTCAGCTATTTATATTTTTACATGAGTAAAGGTCTGACAGCATCCTCTTTATTGACTAGACAGCTATGAGAAAATGTTATGACCAGACTACTATTCTCTCATCTGAAAAATGTTTCTTTTATTTCTTTAGTATTCTATCCCAGTGATGTCCCTGTATCCCTGTTAACTGGTCTTCGGCAGCTGGTCGGACATGTCATCCACCC